>NW_017732420.1:88649-178797 GCF_001890085.2 Hipposideros armiger | reverse complement strand
TGGACTCATGTCTTGTTAGGGAGACCACTGCATAGACAGTGTAGAGGCCTGACCACCACACTGTATTTCTGAAGCTGATGTTGAATAATATTGTATGTCAACTACAATTATGTATACATATAGTCACAGGATGTGGAGTAGACTGTGGGAATGGGGTCAATGGAGTTGTAATAGATAAGTATGCTATTGGGGGTGGGAGGGCAGTAGATTGGGGAGGGGGGTTGTTTCTGTAGCAGGGTGAAAACCATAATTATTGCATTGTTCTGTACACCTGAAAATAATAATAATAATAATAATAATAATAATAATAATAATAATAAATAAAATGAATCTTTAAGCCTTTGTGATACCTGTATTGGATGGATACTGCTTGACTGTAACAGCCTCGTAGATAATTTTTTTTAACCAGGTTATATTCTGTTTTGATGTGTTCTTTATTATATAATAGTAACTTTGGGCATTTATAGGGTCTAGAGAAGATACAGTTAAAAGTTTTAGGATTGGGAGACCCAAATTTATTGGTAGGAAGGGAAAACTCCACAGTATTTGGTGATTATTTTCAAAATGTTTTCTGCACATTTGGTTGGTTCCTCCAAATATATGACAAACACCTTGGGTTAGAAACTGCTTTTTCTTTTCATTCTAGATAGCACCTCTCAAAATACATTGCACACAAGATTTGATTAAGACATTTGGGGGCTGTTCATTATTGCTCTGTTAACAGCTCTTAACTCATTCTTACATTTTAGCACATTCGCGACTAATATTTACCTGTGCTTATTTATATTGGTATTATCTTAATTTGGACACTACAAAATTAACTCATTGATACATGCCCTATGCATGTTTAGTACAGTGAAGATGTGTGAATTGGCTCGTTCATTAACCATGTGGCCTGAAAACCCATGGTGAGCAACTTTGAGCATGCAATGGCCCTTTAAGAAAAACACCAATGGCCATCATTTTTGGTACGTTAGATACTGTATCTAAGTATACACAAAAAATAAAACATTCAAGATTTTTATTATTTTTTTTTCTCTTTTTTTCCCCAGGGTTATTGCATGTCTTTTCCTCATCACTTTAAAACAGTGTGTGTGTGTGCACGCGTGTCCAGATTTGTATTACCCTAAAATAAACATAAGTTTTGCCTAAAGAGGATGTACTATGTACTGAGCTGGGCATGCGTTAATCAGTTTAGTATCAGACTGCAGCCTAGGAATGCTAGTGTTGCCCACCCAGACCTGTAGGATATGACATGCTGGGAGCTATTCTTTTACTCTCATCATTTTGGACAGCTGAGGGCTGAGTACCATAATGCACCCCAACCAAGTGATGAGAGACACAGGTTTAAAGCCTTGATCATCCCTATTTTAAAGCAAGGAAGATTCCTCTTAAAACCTTTGAAAATGTGTTTATTAACTTAGCAACCACAAAGTTCAGAGTCAACAGCTAAAAAGAGTATAGAAAGAGAGGAAGATCCTTATTTGTTTACTCCTTCGCCATGTATTTTCAAAATACAATGGTGAGAGAAGGTTTGTTCATTTTTTCTCATTGGTACTCCTTAGGGAATGACTTTAAACAGAACAAAATAGTCTTTCTATGACTCAACAGAAACAGAATTTGTAGTATTATTTTAGATTAAATGTGATTAGCCAGGAACATTCCTTTGTTATTTGTTTCCTGACTCTGAAGGTGGCATTTAATGTATCATGTTTAACTTGGATTTCTCTCTGACAAATGGGAATGATTCATTTCTCTTTAAAAAATATTAAAATATTTTCCCATACATCTTCAGGTAGACTACTGTTTTTATTAATAAACAACAATATTTTGTTTCAAAGAACTAAAAGGACTTAGATATTCTCTTTGCTCTTGTAATATTCTTGTCAGGTATCTTAGGTAGGCATTAGGAAAAATTCAGTTCTTTCCTACGGTGAATAAATGTGAACAGTACAATGAATTGCTGAGCAGTTTATAGGTGTTATTACACACAGGGACAGGGATTAATTACAAGCTTAGATGCTCCTAACTATAGCGTTTTTTTAAATCCTGGTATGGAATAAGAGTAGGTAAGAAGCACAACCTTTATCCAAGGACATGATGGAGCCCCAGTGAGAAGCTGGCTTTTAACAAAAATGAAGAATCATCAAAATCTGTGTTAAGCTCTTCTATCATTGATATTTTATAGTATTTTACTGCTCCAAGCAACCCCTTACTCAGGTGCTGCATTTCTTCTACTCATCACAATCTCTCTCAGGAGGTCAACTGTGAGTTAATAAGTTATGTGTCTCAGGGATTATTCTAATGTTAAATTTCTCCCATACGTAAATAAGAGTTGTTATATGTTCATGAAATTATAAGCATGAGATCATGTGCAATTTTGGCCTTATTTTTGAAATAATAAAATTATTTCCATGTATTCCAAATATAAAGTAAGCCTTTGCAAAAACCATGCCCTTTCTTTCATACTACATTTTTATATTGTAATCCTTTTGTTTCCTGATAATTATTAAAGTATCTTTCAATAAAATGTATATAAACCTTCATATTAAACCAAAATGGAAGGCAAGAGTAACCATTATCTTGGGGAAAGGACTTTCACAAGACATTGTAAGGTTAGTATTACCTTCTTCCCCTGGTTGTTAACATAAATGGGATAAGAGAGAGCAGCAGCATAAAAAGAAGACTTTAGAAAACACCCAGCAGTCTGCTGGCCATGTGTATACATGTCACAGTACACACTGCTCAATCCTGAAGACTTGGTTTCAGCCCCAGAGTATGATATTTCTGTAGTTCATTTAAAAAAGACAGACAAGTAAGGGTATTGCTGATGCTACCAACATATAACAAGGTACAAGAATCCTTTGAGATTAAAATAGTGATAATAATGTCTCCACTAAAAAAAAAAAAAGAGAATTCTGTCAAAATTACTCTCTTCATTTTTCAACCTTGATTTTTTTAATTATTATTCTGTAAAAACCTTTAAACTATACATTTACTAATTTGGAACAAAGAATAGAATGCTAGTGCTTACACATAGGGCTGAGATGAGATTAGACCACCATACAGAAAAGATGCTATGCTAACTTGGAAATGAACTTGTAGACTTCTCCAAATACCATTTATGTCAATGGAACTGCTTCTAGCCGAATCTCTGGAGCTGGCACTTCACCAGCATGTATGTAAATTCAGCGGTCAGGAACTCAACCTATGATTTTTACTCATTGCCACCACGTGGGGATGGTTCCTCAGCCTCTGCCAACCAAGTGACCATTAATACTTAAGCATCAGGCACAATAGAAAATAAATAAGTGCACTATTCTTTCTTTAAAAATGAAGTCAAGAGACATAGCTCCTTGACAGGATGCAATATAAAAATATAATAATCACTCATGTTCAGAGTAAGATCTGCTGGAAGGCACCAACTACCTTTGGTTTTTCAATGATCATATATCTCACCTATGGAGACAAAATTGTATTTGTCAGACAGAAGATTTAAAAATAGAGCGGTTTTAAAAAATAGGGTGAAAACCAAGATGCAAACTGTTACTTGGTTGAGGCCATTATTTTTCAAGATGCAGTCCAAAGACCATCTATCTGTACCCTCTGTGCTTATTAAACATGCAGATTCCTGGGCCTCCCTGCAGACCTACTGAGCTAAAAGTGTGTGTGTATAATTGTATATATAATATATATATAGATAGATATGTATATATATAATATATATATATGAGTATACATATATGAGTATAAATTATAAACATATATATATATATATACTCGTGTATATGTATGTATATGTATATATATTTATGTGAACCCCTAAATTTAAGGATTTCAACAAGTTTTATATGCTATTTTAAAATTACTTCCTTGATATATTCTTTTTCCTAATTATTTTTTAATAAGACCAAAAATGAAGACCAAAATATAAACACACATTTATTTTTTACAATAGTAACTTTAAAAGCCCATGGACTAATAAATGATGCTGATTATTTCTGATGTTGGTGCCCTGGCTCTAATTGTGCAATCTCGATTTTTGTATCATAAGAGCTATGGCTCAGTTAGGGTAACAAATCAGACAAAGGTGGAGCATAAGCTAGAGGTGAGATGAAGCAAACCCTGGGGAAAGTCATAGCAGTAGGTAACGGTCTGTAGACATTTTTAAAAAGTGAAAGCTTAGATTCCAGCCCTGACCTTCTAAATATAAATCTGACTAAGGCATGGGTTAGGAATCTGTTTTAGAAACCTTCACAGTTCATTTTGATTCACAGCCTTGGTTGAAAAACATGAATAGAGGAGGATACTGGGAACGGAATACCATGATAGGAATTTTGGCAAAAGACAGAGAATCAGGCATTGGACAGATACTCCGTTACTAGACTGGGGTACAACAGAGTGCATTGGGCAAAAGGAAAGAGCTGAGATATTATCACAAAGAAAACTCCTCAAAAATAGTAAGGGTGTTTTGTTTGCTTTGTTTTGATTTGTTTTGGTTTGGTTTGGTGTGGTTATTGAGAAATAAAGAAGCTTCTCCTGCTAAGAGGAAGATTGGGTTTAGATTTAAGGATAGAAGTGAGCCTCCAGATATGGGATAAACAGCCCTCGATACAGGATTTGGAGGAGCTTTGGGTGTTAGTCACGGAATCAAAGAGATGGTTTCAATATTCCCTTCTTCTGGAATTTTCACTTCAGTAAAGAAAATTCACTTTTCATGAGCCTGAAAATTCACTAATGAGTTAATTTAGCAGGAGATAGAAAAAGGATGAGCAAGTTTTCATTTTTAGACTTTATTTGGAAAATGCCCTCATTTTAACCTGCTCTAAAACAGTATAGGAATTCAAAAGGAACAAAACCACTAGCAGCAATTCCTGGCATAGACTGCAACTAATTCACAGATCCTGGTCCACATCCATCTTCATGCCGTACACTTTGCTCTGCACAGTTCACTTGAAATGGACGAACGATCAACAAATGCCTACTAACTCAGTACGTAGACAAGCAAGCCCAAAATAACTACCTCTAAGTTTGCCAGTGTTTATAAGTGACTAAAGCAGCAAAGTGTATTAAAAGGCACTATGAGTTTTCATTAGTTTGTTTTCTCATTAAAAGACACTTTACGCCAACTGCAACATGAAATGAAGTTTGTTTGCTTTCCTCTTGTTTCTAGCTTGGATACCAGCTGGCAGTTACTTGACTGTTTCCCTGCCAAATCCAATAGAATCATCGTCATTTAGATTTTCTCCGCTTGCCCAATGAAGCCTATCCTGCACCGGAACTGTATGTTACAGTAGCATGTATCTATACTTCAATGGCACATGTTCTTTCTGTCCTAGCAAAGGACATTTCCTATTTTTCCTGAATAAACTTAAAAAGGAGGAGATTCAATTTAGCATCACACCTAGCCTCCCACTCCTCTATCAACTGCATTGTGCTTTGGAGCTGGAAAAGGTTCACAGGCACAGTGCACTGACCCACGTCATGCAAAGACAATGTCTTTTTGCTGGGAATCCTGTGGTCAGGAGGCAACTGCAGAGCACTGGAAGCAGGCTCATTTTCTGCATGTGTCATTTTATCTTTTTCATTCATTCATCTACACTCCCACAGAGCATGTGTTCATAAATAGTCTTTAACAGGTTGGATAGGGAGACAATAAAAGTAAAAAGGAAGAGCAGAATGGTGAGGACGCCCTCAAGTTATGCTTTCAGTTTGTATTTTTTTTTAAGATTAAAAAAAAAAGACATTATGGGCCCAGTTATCCTTTACCAAATTAATGGCAGCATTAAAACTCAGGAAAAAAATATTCAGTGCATATAATGTGCAAAGCCATGTCTTTGGCTGTATGCGAGAGAGAGAGATAAAGAAGAAAGTCAAGCCTGAAAGGAAAGGTTAGAATGTAATTACATATGTTCTTGTTCTCCAAGTGTTTCACATGCCAATGTTCTGTCATGTACATGGCCTGTCATTGCAAAAAGATAGAAAATTCAACTCTAGAGCTGGCTTTGAATGAAGTACCCAAGATCTGATTACAAAGAATTGGAGATGTTATTTTACTGAGCACTGCAGAGGTCTTTAAAAATCACAAATGAATGATACAAACAAAACATCTTATTTCACTTAACTGGACTTAAATATTGTAGAAGTAATAACACATGTTTTAAACACACTGTATGAATTGTGCAATGAACTGCTAATAATCTCCCCTTTTCACCTCCAGTTCTAACTTCATAGTTTAGTGTATACTCATGCAGTTTAGTGTGGGAAGCTGCATGTCATTTTTCGTTTATTTTGCATTTTCCTGACCTCTAATAAGAATGGATATTTTTTCAATGTTTTTCATCATGTAAAAACTTCCAGAATTTTCTAGAGCAGGGCTGTCTAACAGAAATTTCCATGATGGTAGAAACGTTTTTATCTGTACTGCCCAATATGGTGCCACTAGCCACATGTGGTTAATAAGACTAAGGAAATAAATTTTAAATTTCACTTAATTTTAATCAGTTTAAATTTAATTATGTACATGTGCTCTGTAGCTTATTATTATAACTTATTATACAGCACAATATCTAGAGTCTCCTATAAACATATGGTTAAAAATTTCTTGCTATATTATAAGAAATGAAGTCTACTATACACATTGCTCTACAGCCTAACATTGTTTGACTCACTTAAAAGATGACATAGACTTCCATCCAGGCCACTACACAGATATTTAACTTATTCCTTTTTAATAGATGCATCATTTTTAAATCAATAATTTATTCAGTCATTCTTGTACTGATTAAAGTTTCCTTTTTATTACTGCTGTTGTTTTGTCAACACAAAGTGTTATAATAAAAAAAATCATGTATATATAAACTCTTACCTTTGTACATATGACTATACAACGTATGTTGTTAACAGTATGTGGATTTGTAATTTTAATAGCTACCAACAGATTGTTATCCAAATCTTTCAAAGATATTTTAATACAGCACATTCCCATGAGATATAAAATTATGGGCCAGTTTCCTCACACCCTTGCCAGTAATAGATATTAACAAGTTTTTTATTTTTTGCCAACCTGAGCAGTAAAAAACTGTATGTCACTGTAGTTTTTTTTTTTTTAAAGATTTTTATTGGGGAATTGGGGGAAGGGGAACAGACAAGTTGCTGTCGTTTTGTTCTTCAGTCTAGTTGTGGAGGACATTGCTTCACTTGCCCAAGTTGACACCATCATTGCGCTCTTCCCGGGCGAGGCAGATCAGTCTCCGGCTTCTGGACGGCCGCTCACTGCAGCTGCTGGCCGCTCACGCTGGCTGCTGGCTACATACAGTAGCCGATGGCAACCCACTGCAGCAGGGGCCGCAGCCTACGCCTCCACTGGCGACTCACGGCAGCCCAGCTCCAGGTTGAGCTGTTGTTCAGCATCTTAGCTGTGGAGGGCAGTGTCACTGGCCCTCATATGTGGGATCCGAACTGGGGCCCTCTGGCGTCCCAAGCCAGTTCTTAACCATCGCGCCACTCAGCCGGCCCAGTCACTGTAGTTTTAATTTGCATTTCCCTAACTGCTAATAAGAATAAATATTTTTTGATATGCATTGGTCACTTAAAATATGTTGACAAACTCTCACTTCAGCCATCAATCTTCTGATTCTCCCTTAAAAGTAGAAGCTAGAGATCCTAAATTAATTGCATCATGTGATTTTTTTAGGGCTCAAAGAACCACCTTCAAATATATAGAGTTGAAATCCAAATTTAGCTATATAGACAATTCTGTTACATAAGACTACAGTTTGCTATAGAACTATCATTTTTAGCATCCAAAAATAAAGTGTATTTTATAGCTACCATATAGACAGCACAGTATTATAGTACCTAGAATCTTAAATATACTTATAGTTAAAGGTTACTTACTATATTAACAAAAATTAAACATAGTAACACAAATTGAACAATAAAATTCAAGAGCAGTGTTTCTTAAAGTGTGGCCCAAGGATCACCTGCAAATCAAATCAACTGGGCCTTTTATTAAAGAAGCTGATTTGGGGTTCCCATCCTAGCTAGACTTGCTGATAATCATTTTCTAGGCAGTATCCTAGAATCTGTATTTAGCAAACTGTCATCATTATTTTTATGCAACTAAATTTCTTAATACCATTTGATTTGAGGGACTAAAGTAATGAAATAATATTTTTATTTAAATCTAACCAATTTTGCATGATTGAAACAAAAAGTAATCTTACATGAAAAACTAATTTTGGACATGAATTCCAAAATACTTTAAGAGTAATGAAAATACTTTTTGTTGCAAATACCAGTCTATAGTAACAAGGATTTAAGTTATTGTAGGCATTTGATAACTTTGAGGATTAACCAAATAAATATTAAACAAGTGTTTTACAAACAGACTTTTAATGTTATTATAAAATATTACAAAAATATTTTCTCAACCTTCTAATTTTAAATAACTACCAAAATATGTTATCTACTATGAAGACATGATAAAATTAAAGGGTGTTGTTTTAAATAACTAAAGACCAAGGTTTAGATTTGGGTTTTGTGTTTAGTTATGTGAGACATTAATCTTAACTTCAGTTCTTTGACAACAGTTAAATAATATGTGAAGAGCAAATTATATCTATTTCAGGAGCTATTTTAAGAATTTCATCAAAGATCATTTATGAAAAAGATTTTTTTAACTGTTGTGTTGATTACTATAGTTATTTTAACAACTCAGGGACACTTTTAAATAGGACTTTTCACAGGGATGATATCAGAAAGATAGTGGAACAAGAGATTCCAGCCCTCATTTCCCAACAAAAACACCAGTAGGAAACTACCCGTAGATGAGAATATACCTGTGTAAGAGCCTCAGAGTTCAGCTGAGAAAGCAAAGCTTAGGGCCAAGAATGGAATTGGCCCACAATTTCTCCCATGGGGAAAAGTGAGAGCAAAGTGAGCACTTGGCTTTCAGAGCCTGTGGGATGCTGCAGGGGGCCCACTTCTGTCCAGCCAATCCAATGCTAAGGGGGTGGGCTTGGCTGAATCACCTGGGGGCTGCTAAAAGTAGGGAGAAGGGGAGAGGGCTCACAGCCACCAATGTATAAATCTTAATAGCTGGGTGTGGATCTTGCAAACTGTCTCAGGGACTCCACCAAGAGGCTCACCCACAAACTGCACAGGATGACTATTTGCCTGCAGATGCCCTCCCCCACCCACCCACCAACCAACCAATATGTACCCACAGCATCCCTCATGCTAGCCCATGTACTCCAATGCACTGTGCCCTATGTGCCCCGGAGAGCACATACAAGAACCAGCAAACAGAACATGGGTCTCAAATCTTAGCAGCCACCTTCATTTCACAGGATTGGGAAAGACATAACCTGGAATACTTCAGGGCATTGCCTTGGGAAAATAAACAAGAGCTTCTTGGCACCTGGCCTGGTTTTGCAGGATTGAGCAAGAGAAGGCACAGACTCTTCAGAAATTCCTCCTAAGAGGGAACAAGGGGAGTGAGAACACCCACACAAAAGGCCTGAGAGACCCCAGAAGCTCTAACTAGACTGGCTAGTGATGGTCTTTCTCTGTCAAAGCCAGTCAGCAAAGACTGGAGGAGGTGACTGGCTCTGGAAAGGTAAAGACAGCAATGCAGGATTTAAAGGAACACAAAGAAAAGGAACTCCTTTCTTTGCTTGTATGTTTTGGTTTGGTTTTAATCTTTAGTTTCAACCCCAAATAATCTCTTTCTTTTTTATTACAAAAGTAATAAACAAACATGGATAGGAAAGGAAAACTGACATTTGCAAACTATGTGTTTTTCACAGGTGTGTCAATAATCCCATCACCAATACCCATGTGCAAGGCGTAGACATTAGGCAGACAATTCTCAGTAATTAGAACTATAACCTAAAAACATCATTTTTCAAATTTCATATATAAAAGGTAATAAATAAATAAAGCATACTACTAAAAAATTCATCAAATCACCGAGAGAAGAAGAAAGGAACAAAGGCACTAGAAAACAGTCCAAAAACAACCAAATGGCTATAGTAAGTCCCCACCTATCATTAATTACTTTAAAAGTAAATAGATTAAATTCATCAGTCAAAAGATATAGAGTAACTGAATGTATAAAAATACAGGATCCAACTATGTGCTGCCTACAAGAGACTCACTTTGACTTTAAGACACACATAGGCAGAAAGTGAAAGGATGAAAAGATATTCCACGCAAATGTAAACCAAGAGAGAAGTAGCTACATTTATATTGGACAAAATAAACTTTAAGTAAAAAATTGTCACAAGAGAAAAAGAAGTTCATTATATAATGATAAAAAGGTCAATTCATCAACAAGATGTAACAATTCTAAATATATATACACTCCACATCTGAGCACCTAAAGCAAATATTAACACACCTGAAGGGAGAAACAAACAGCAAGTTGATAATAGTGGGTAGATTATCCAGATAGAAAATAAATAAGGAAACAGTGGACTTGAACAGCACTATATTCCAAATGGCATTAAAAGACTTATACAAAACATTCCCCCCAACAGCAGCAGAATAAACATTCTTCTCAAGTGTATATGAAACAGTCACCCGGATAGATCATATGTTAGGCCACAAAAGAAGTTTTAACAAATTTAAGAAGATTGAAATCATCAAATGTCTTTTCTGACCACAATGATATGAAACAAGAAATCAATAATAGGAGAAAAATTGGAAATTTTACAAATAAACAACCTAACTTTACACTTCAAGGAACTAGCAAAAGAAGAACTACCCAAGACCAAAGTTGCAGAAGGAAGGAAATAATAAAGATTAGAACATAAATAAATAAAACGGAGATTAACAAGATAACAATAGAAGAGATTGACAAAACTAAGAGACAGGTTTCTGAAAATTTAAACAAAATTGACAAACCTTCAGCTAGATTAACTAAAATAAACAGAGAAGACTCAAATAAAATAACAGATGAAAGGACATTACAACTGATACCCCAGTTATACAAAGGATCATAATAGTATATGAGTATAAACAATGATACAAATTAGACTACCTATAAGTAATGGATTCTTTCTTAGAAACATACAACCTACCAAGACTAAACCATGAAGAAACAGAAAATCTGAACAAAGCAATAACAAGTAAGGAGATTGAATCAGTAATCAAAAACATTCCAACAAAGGCCTTACCAACGCATGGTATTTCTGAAACTGATGTTGAATAACACTGTATGTCAACTATAATTATACATACATATAACCTCGGGACACGGAGTAGAGTGCGGGAACGGATTCAATGGAATTGTAATAGATAAGCATGATATGGGGGTGGGAGGGCAGTGGATGGGGGGGGTTGTTACTTTGTGAGGGTGAAAAGGGTAACTATTGCATTGTTCTGTACACCTGAAACTAACAATAAATAAATTAAAAAAAAAAACAAAACATTCCAACAAAGAAAAGCTCAGGACCAGGTGGATTTAGAGGTGATTTCTAACAAACAATTAAGAAATATTAATGCCAATCCTTCTTCAACTATTCCAAAAATTTGAAGAGAAGTGAATACTTCCATACTCATTTTATGAGACCAGCATGATAACAAAGCCAGACAAGAACACTACAAAGAAAAAAAAAAATTAAAGGCTAATATGCCTATTGAATATAGGTTCAAAAATCCTTAACAAAATACTAGTGAATAGAATTCACCAGCACATCAAAAGGATCATACACAATAATCGAGTGGGATTTAGCCCTTGGGTGCCAAATTGGTTCAACAGATTCAACAGACCCAAATATGACATACCACATTATCAGTATGAAGGATGAAATCATATAATCATCTCAATAGAAAAACCTTTGACAAAACTGAACAGCAATGAGTTAGATTTAAAAGTAATGTACTTCAACATAATAAAGGCCATAAATGACTAGTTCACAGCTAACATAACATTCAATGGTAAAAAGACAAAAGCTTATCACTAAAAATCATGAACAAAATAAGGATATCCACTCTCACCTAAGTTCTCTTAAGTGAGAAATTAGGCAAGAAAAAGAAATAGAAGGCACCCAAATCACAAAGGAAGAAGTAAAATTATCTCTGTTTGCAAATGATATAACTTTATATGTAGAAAACTTTCAAGACTCCACCAAAATCTGTTAATTCACTAAAGTTGCAAGATACAAAATCAATATACAAAACTCAATTGTGTTTCTATACAGTAACAATGTACTATCAGAAAAAGAAATTAACAAAACAATCCCATTCACAATTGAATAAAAAAATAAAAGTACCTAGAAATTTATTTAATTTTTTTTAATTGGGTAACTGTGTGTTTATTCCACGACCCATCAGCTCCAAGTCAAGTCATTATTCTTCAATTTAGTTGCAGGTGGCACAGCCCACCATCCCATGTGGAAATCAAACTGGCAACCTTGTTGTTTAGAGCACAAGCTCTAACCAACTGAGCCACCTGGCTGCCATCTAGAAATAAGTTTAACCAAAGAGGTAAAATATCCATACACTGAAAACTATAAGACATTGATGAAAGAAATTCAAGGAGACACAAATAATTGGAAAGGTATTCCCCATTCATGGACTGAAAGAATATTGTTGAAATGTCCATACTACCCAAAATGATACACAAATTCAACCAAATCCTTACCAAAATTCTAATTCACAGAAAGAGAAAAAGTAATCCTAAAATTCACACAGAACCACAAAAGACCCCAGAATCAAAGCAATACTGGAGGCATCACACTTCCTGATTTCAAACTATATTTCAAAGCTATAGTAATCAAAACAGTATGCTACTGGCATAAAAACAAATGCAGAGACAAATGAAACAGAACTGAGATCCCAGAAAAAAAAGCAAAACCCATGCATATCTGATCAACTAATATTTGACAAGGAAGCCAAGACTATTCAATGGGGAAAGGATAGTATCTTTAATAAATGGTGCTGAGAAAACTAGATATGCACATGCAAAAGAACGAAATTGGACCCCTATTTACACTATTCATAAAAATGAACTCAAAATACATTTAAGAGTTATATATAAAACCTGAAACCATAAAACTCCATTAAAAAAAAGGAAAGAAGTTCCTTGATGCTGTTCTTGACAATGGTTTTTTAATATAACACAAAAAGCACAAATAACAAAAGCGAAAATCAACAAGTTGGACTACATCAAACTTAAATGTTTCTGCACAGCAAAAGAATCAACAAAATGTAAAGGTAACCTATGGAATGGAAGAAAATATTTGTAAAATATATCTTTGAAATGGAGTTAATATCCAAAATATATAAGGAAGTTAAATAATCTAATTAAGAAATGGGCAAAGGACCTGAACTGATATTTTTCCAAAAAAGACATAAAAATGGCCAACAGGTACATGAAAAGATGCTCAACATCACTAATCACCAGGGAAATGCAAATCAAAACCACAATGAGATATCACCTCATACTTGTCAAAATCACTGTCATCAAGAAAACAAAAGATAATGGTTGATGAGGATGTGGAGAAAAGGAACCGTTGTGCACTGTTGGTGATCATATAAATTGGTATAGCCACTATGAAAAACAGTATGGAGTTTCATAAAAAAAAAAACTAAAAAGAGAACTACTATATGATCCTGCAATCCTACTTCTGGTTTATAGCCAAAGGTAAATGAAATCACTGTCTTGAAGAGATTTCTGCACTCCATGGTTATTGCAGCAGTATTTACAACAGCCAAGACATGGAAACAGCCTAAGTGTCCACTGATGCATGAATGGACAAAGCATCATGTTGTGTATGCATAAAATGGAATATTATTCAACTACAAAAAAGAAGAAAATGCTGACATTTGTGACAACATGGATGACTCTTGAGGGCATTGCTAAGTGAAATAATTCAGAAAAAGACAAGTGCTGTATGACCTCACTTATATGTGGAATTTAAGAAAGTCAAACTCATAGAAACAGAGGCTAGACTGGTGATTACGAGGGGTTGGGGGTTAGGGAAGGGATATGTTCATCAAGGGGTATGGACTTCCAGTTATAAGATGAATAAGTTCTGAGAATCTAATGTACAGCAAGGTGATTATAGAACAATGCTGTATTGCATACTTTAATGTTGCTACAGGAATAGATCTTAAATGTTCTCAACACACACACACAAAGGTAATTATGTGAGGTGATAGATGTGTCAACTAACTTTACTGTGGTAATCATTTCACAATATATATGTGTATCAA
Organism: Hipposideros armiger; assembly: GCF_001890085.2. Taxonomy (NCBI): domain Eukaryota; kingdom Metazoa; phylum Chordata; class Mammalia; order Chiroptera; family Hipposideridae; genus Hipposideros; species Hipposideros armiger. Next base: position 164,571 of record NW_017732420.1, on the reverse strand, counting down.
ATCATTACACTGTACACCTTAAACTTACACAATGTTATATGTCAATTATATCTCAATGAAGCTAGGGATGGGGGGAAGGCAGGTTTTTTAAGAAAACCCAATACCTAAAATTTCCTGAATTACATATAAATGTTGGAAGCAAATATTCATGTATCTATTTTAAGTGACTTGCTTTCTTGAGTTCTTAAGATCTAGGACACATAGGAAGTGGAGTGCCCAATTATGCTAATCCTGAGAGAAGGTAGAGTATGTTGTTGATGATCACTGCTTCACTTCTACTTTCAAAATCACTAATTCAGACATCTCAGATTCAGACCATCACCTTCCATCTTTCCAGCTTGCTGATCCCACTCTTTCTACCCTGACCTCAATAGTAGAAAGCTATTTGTCTTCTCTATTTTCTCCCTATCTATAAACCCCTTTCTGGATTCACTTATCCCCCTCACAAGTTTAGATGCCATCGCTTATCATTTCAATCGTTAGATTGTCAATTTTCACACCTTCTTTGTACCTCTGTTCCTTGACTACATCTATCTGGCAAAAATTTACCTTTATTTCTATATGAAATAATATTCCTGCCTTATCTGTGCTTGAAACCAGACAACTGAATGGTGCAAATCCCACAGAGGACAAATTGGGATCAGTATAAAGTGATGGTCACGCGCTTCGACAGTCGCCTGAATCCTGTCAAGCAATTCTACTGCAGAATTTTATTGAACTCTCACTCAGACACAGCATACACATTAGCTTCTCACACATTTTTTACTAACTTCAATCCATAACACCTCCACCTCACCATTTCATTCTCAGAAAACATTCTCAACTCCTACTTTAAATATGTCAATATACTGAAACTGCCTTAATTTTTCATTGGCAAATGTCCATCTCTACGAGCAATTGCACTCCTACACCCCCTGCCCCTCCTGTTGCAGTTAAGATGCCCTCCTTCTCTAAACGACCCAGCTGCATCCCGCATTCAGGACAGGGTCTTACCCTCCGCCACCTTTCCCAAAGAGTTGCCCCTTTGTGTCCCATCTCTCTTGTATCTCTTTACCCTCTTCTGCCACATATCCCCATGAGACATATCCATTCTGTCTTCCACGTTTAAAAAATCCTCTGATCTGACATTTCATTCTATCCGTGGTCCTACTCTTTACTTCCTTTTTTTAAAAACATTTTTTTTCAATTGGGGAATTGGGGGAATGGGAACAGTGCTGGGGAATTGGGGGAAGGGGAACAGACAAGCTGCTGTCGTTTTGTTCTTCAGTCTAGTTGTGGAGGACGTCGCTTCACTGGCCCAAGTTGGCAACATGATTGCGCTCTTCCCGGGCAAGGCAGATCAGTCGCCGGCTTCTGGACGGCTGCTCACAGTGGCTGCTGGCCACTCACGCTGGCTGCTGGCTGCATACAGTAGCCCATGGCAACCCACTGCCACAGGGGCTGCAGCCTACGCCTCCGCTGGCGACTCACGGCAGCCCAGCTCCAGGTTGAGCTGTTGTTCAGCATCTTAGCTGTGGAGGGCAGTGTCACTGGCCCTCATATGTGGGATCCGAACCGGGGCCCTCTGGCATCCCAAGCCAGCTCTTAACCAACACGCCACTCGGCCGGCCCCTCTTTCCTTCCTTTTATAGTCACATTTTTAAAATAGAAATTACCCTTTAATGTTTCCATTTTCTTACCTCCTATGCATTCCTTAATCTATTCCAGTTTGACTTCTGCTTGTATCACTCTATTGAAATGGTCATTGCTAAAGTTACCAGTGACTAGGAGGGACACATCATTAAAACACTTTCACTGGACACACTAGGTTGCAAGGTCTCCTCACCTGATGATCCACCTGTTGCTAAATCTAATAACAATTTTTCCTCATCTTACTTAACTTCTCAGTAGCATTCAATTGGCCACTCCCTTGTTTCTAAAATATGGCCTTTCCTAATGTTCTGAGAAATCCCTCCTACCTCTCCCCACATCTTCTTAGCCTCCTAGTCCATTTCCTTCCCATTTACTTGAACATTAAGACACTAGAGTCTCACCAAGCTTAGTTTTAGATGCCATTCATTCATTAATGGATTCACTTGGCTTTTATTATTCCACCAATTCCCATGGCTTGGGTTTTCATCTCTACATCAGTGGCTTTCAGAGTTATATATCCAGCCTAGAATTCTCTAAGCATCCAGACAGAGCCAACTCCCTAGTTGGCAATTCCAGTGGTAACTTTAGCATGCATACTGAGACATTAGGGTGCTCCAAAAAAAGGCAAATATGTTGGCAATTCTTTTCATTAATGTTCTTTAAATATTTGTTTATTATATTTTTCATAGAAGGAAAGAGAAACTATTTACTGAGAAGGTTATGCAGTAGCATTTATTTACTAAGCTATATTTAGATATTTTTAAAAAAATAGACAAAAACTCTCCCACATTTGATTTTTCTTTTTTCTCTTGTAGATTTTCAAATGCCTTTAATAACAGTAATTAAAAATGAAAGAGATGTAGTATAAGTATTAAACCTAGGATAGCTCAGAAACACCAAGATTCTTAATGACGCTAAGGCCAGCTTCTCATTATTACTTCTCTTGGTCAGTACTAATTAAAAAGTTGAAGTACTCTCATCACTTGATCAATTTCTTCATATCAAAAATACTTGAAAGAAATATTTGAAGAGAATTGAGTGTAATAAAAATAAGCAATGACTGGTATGGGTCAAATACCAAAGTGCTGTGGAGACATTTGAATTTTAAAATCTAATTCCCATGAAATTACCAACAGAGAAAAACCTTTACTTCTAGGAAATTATATACACATACAAGAGAAGTGTCTACTCTTACTGAACATACACTCTTTCCAAGGTATTATACCAGAGGTTTAATAGAAGTATGTCAAATAAGAGCCCAAGCTTTGGTGTCACAAAGATCTGGGTTTAAAATCCCACAGACATTTCACCCCTCACAAAATAAATAAATAAATAAAGATCCCACATTATCACATTAATGGTGATACTTTGCAATTTTATTTTTAATTTCCCCAGGGACGATTTGCATTTGTAAATGGGAAGAGTAAATTTTGTAAATGGGGTTACTGAGAGATTTAAAAGAGTGTATGTAAAGTATGTGATATAGTGCCTGGCATGTAGCTCATAATAATAGGCTTTATCACCACCACCACCACCATCATTAGCTATACTATCTATGGACCTGCTTTAATTTTTCATTTAATTTCATTTCACGTGCATTTTCCTACCACTCTTATGTGATAAAGTTTATCATCCCCATTTTATATGAGGAGACTGAGGCTCAAGATAATTCATCTAATGGTTGGGAAAAGGGGGAGTTGAACCCATGTATGTCTAACAGGGGAGTCCCTGTTCTTTCCACAATATTACTCATATACAGTGTAATTTGTCCTGATACAGGGAACTGATTTTTTTTTTTCCCCAGAGCAACTTGCACATACCTTTGCTTAAACAAAGTCCCAGATCTACTGACTCATTTGGACAAAACAAGAATTTCATGTGCCAATAGAATGAAGAATTGGGCCAGGGAGAGATGTGTCAAAATATATGTACCAGTACCTCATTAAGAAGAAAGCTACTGATACACATATACACATACGAATATACACACAAATCTGTGGCATTGAGCCCATATTCAAGTATATTTCTATAATATCAATAATGCACAATTCAAACTCAAGCAACATTTACCATGTAAAATTATAAAAGTGGAGGGGAAGACTTCTTTCATTACTTTGAATGATTAACTTTACTGTAATTCTTTTTGAGGTTCTAGTTTTTTGTTTGTTTGCTTTGTTTTTATTAAAGTTTATTAGGGTAACAATGGTTGGTAAAGTTACACAGGTTTCAGGTGTACAGTTCTGTAATACATCATCTATATGCCATATTGTATGTTCACCACCCAGAGTCAGTTCTTCTTCCATCACCATATTGATACTGTTTACCCTCATCTACCCCCCTCCTTCCCCATTACCCTTTGGTAACCACTAAACTATTGTCTGTGTCTATGATTTCTGGTTTTTAACAATTTTTAATCTGTGCAATCTTAAATTTCTCTACAGAATTCATTTGTAGTCTAAGGATATTCTGCTTTGTTGAAAAATAAAAGAACATATAATTGGGGCATCAGTTACATAATTGCAGTTGCTGGAGCTTGCTTTTAACACAAGGCCAGACCTCAAGAAAGTCTTTTGAAATGTGCAGCAGACAGTATTATCAATAAAAAAGGTGTGCCTATCGTACCTTCTTGCCAGGGAAGAGTTAAGATGATTGCACTTCTCCTGAGCTAGATAGATTAAGATCTACAAAGCAGTATTTAATGGCACTTAAAATTGTAACCACACGTTACTATTTGCATAACTTTGTTGTCACCAGTCCAAATGTAGATAAACTTTTTTTCCAAAGTAACAAATATGTTTTAATATATACATTCATCCTGTATAACCTGGAATATTAATGGATAAATAAGACATAAAAGATTACTTACATTAATTTCATGTCTGGACAGTCTGTTTTAACATCTGAGTTTCATTGGTACATTGGTTTAATAAAAATTTCAGTGCATGAAATTTTCCTGTGCTAAGGCAAATTCTTCAAACAATATTGAGAACACAGGCATAAGTAGACCTAAACAAAAATGGTCCTTTGCTCAGCAATGCTAACTCTACTCTTGTAATTCAACTGATAAACATACAGCAAGGAAGCGTACCTTTCGGTCCTCCTAAAGGTATTCTTAATACATATTACAATTTTCTGCATACTTCATCACTTCAGTACTTGTCTAGAAACCTATAAAACCACCAGAGAGTAACATTTTGCAATTTTAATGTAAAAAAACTAAGGCATGTTACATCAAATCAAACTGTTTTGCAATGAGCTATTTTAGAAAAGTAAGGTTCCAACCTTTTATATGAAAATGCACAATTGTCCTTAGACTTGCTATGAAAACGCATGTTTGGCAAAATGTGTGATACAGGCTTCTGATATTTATGAGACTACTCACACATTTTACATAGATATAAAAACATTTATCATGCTACTTGGATTCTTTTTGCACACAACAAAAGATAGCATTGCTCAATGTTTAAGAACGTAGAATCTGGAGTTACTGTGAGGGTGAAGTTTAGCTCTTTAGCTCCTATTTGTATGGACTTACACATACTTTCTTACCCTCTCTAAGTCTTGATTTCTAGTAGCTGCTGCTTGTTTAATGGACAAAATGTTGCTTTCCTCCCAAGGTTATCATGAAGAATATGAGACAACTTATTAAAAGCTTTTAGTGGAGTACCTTCGTAAACTGTAAGTGTTCAATAAATGTTTGTTGAAAAGAAGGAAGAGATGGAGCTAGAGAGGACAGAGAGAGGGAATTAGATTCTAAGTTAGAGGTTGGAGAAATGATTATTGGTAAGGGTTAAAACATGAAGAAGCAATAGACAAACACAAAGTGACTTTTGCAAAAAAACAAAGCAAAACAAAAAATCAGGCTATCTAAAAATATCTCAGACTCCCGTAAAATTTACATAGTTCGACCATGAAGTTTTCATTGCTGAACAAATTTGTTAAACTTTCTTATTTATATTTCTTAATTTTTTTTCTGTTAAGAAGCAAATCTAGGAGATGCCAATTAATCTTCATATTGCAAGAGGGTGGGGATAGTTTTTGAAAAGAACACACCTAACATTATGCCACATTTTTCCTCTGGCTGGCAAAAGCATAACAAGATGTATCTGGCATTAGTTTCCTACACCTCGTCAGAGGCGTTGCCAAAGGAATCCCCAAACACCTAGGTACTGTTTTACTTTGCTGACGACAGTTGAAACTTCGGTGCCTCCTGTTTCTTCTCAACAGGAAAGGACATTTCGTTTCTGCCCAGCTCTAAGTTTATGTCCCTTGTACTAGACTGTGCATTCTAACATTAAATCTAAAACTGCCTTGACGTGTTTTCATTATACCTTATGGATGTGGAAAGTGTATCAAGACCTAAGGCGAAACATGGGAAAGTAAAGGTGGGACCTGGCTGCCCCTTCACGCATTCTTCCACTGGCACAAAAAATCATACACTCTTGGTTTGAGCACTCTAGTCAACACATTCATTAACTGATTCTCCTCTTATTCTCCTTTGTGTGCTGCTAAATTGTATGACCACTTTTGTTTAGAAATAATTGGGCATAGGAGCTATTTTGTCTTCGGTCCTTCCCATACAACTGAATTCTATACTGGAATAACCACCATGGGGAAGTGTCCAAAGATCCCATCTGATAGGGAAAAAAATCAGCAGGAACAGTTAAGCTTTTTTTAAGACAAGTTTTATGCTATTTCTGCAGTGCTACAGAAGACCCCTGATAGGGCGACCACTGAGAAGTTGCTAGATGGCAAGTACCATGCTTAGTATTTTAATTAGTTATCTTTGATCTTCAGCACAACCTTATGAAGGCGATAGTGTGATGGGAAAAATGAGTCTGAGAGATGTAACTTAGCCAAAGTCATAGAGAAAGCAAGAGGTAATTTGAGGTTTGAAATTTTGTCTGAATAAAAAGCTTGAGGGATGCATTTATTTAATAATATTTTCATGGGCAAATGCTGTACGTTTCCAGGCAAGTTTGGGCACCTATGCTGAGCAAGGCATTGTCCAGGCACTGGGAATGCACCAGAGACAAGCCCTGCACTCATGGAGCTCCCAGTCTGCCAATGAGACAGATGTTTAAAAATTGCATTTAGCAAGACAAAGATAGTCCATACGTAAGTGTTCACAGGCTCTCCCTCCCTCTGCTAGGCAAATGAGAAATAAGAGCCTATTTTCCCATTCCACACCCCTTCCCCTGCAATAAGAGAAACTTGCTGGAAGAGAAGAAAGATCAATGTATATAATATACACATTTTTAATTATTATTTTCACACAATTATTATAAAATATAATGTATAAAACATATATATATAAATATAAAATAAAAGTTGGAGGTATCACACACACTTTCTGATATAAAACTATACTACAAAACTACAATAATCAAAACAGTGTGGTACTGGTGCACACACACACACACACAAAAAAAGACACACAAATCAATGGAACAGAAAAAAGATCCCAGACAAAAACCCCAGAACAAAGGAGGCAAGAATATATAATGGAGAAATGACAGTCTCTTCAATAAGTGGTGTTGGGAAAACTGGACAGATACATTAAAAAAAATGGATTACTTTCTTAAACCAAATACAAAAATAAACTCAAAATGGATTAAAGATTTAAATGTAACACCTGAAACCATAACAATCCTAGAAGAAAACATAGTCAGTAAATTCTGTGGCATTGGTCTTAGCAGTATGTTTTTAGGGTATGTTTCCTCCGGTAAGCACAACTAAAGTAAAAACAAACTAAAAAGCTTCTGCACAGCAAAGGCAATCACTAACAAAATTAATACTGAATGGGGTAGATATTTGTAAATGATATATCTGATAAGGGGTTAATACCCAAACTATGTAGGGAATTCATACAAGTCAACATCAAAAAAACAAATGTAATAAAAAAATGGACAGAGGATCTGAATATACATTTCTCCAAAGAGGACATAAAGATGGCCCATAGGCATATGAAAAGATGCTCAACGTCATGCAAACGAAACCCACAATGAGATGTCATCCCACTCCTGTCAGAATGACTATTATCAAAATTCAACAAATAACAAGTGTTGGTAAGGATGTGGAAAAAGGGAACCCTCGTGCACTGTTGGTGGGATTGCAAACTGGTGCAGTCACTATGGAAAATAGTACGGAAGTTCCTCAAAAAATTAAAAATAGAAATACCTTTGACCGAGATAAATACACTTCTGGGTATTTATCTGAAGAAAACAAAAACACTAATTCAAAAAGATATATGCACCCTTATGTTCACTACACAGCATTGTTTACAATAGTCAAGATATGGAAGCAACCTGGGAGTCCATCAATAGATGAATTGATAAAGAAGATGTCACACACACACACACACACACACACACACACACACACACACACTGGAATGTTACTAAGGCATAATAAGAATGAAATCTTGCCATTTGCGACAACTTGGATGTACTTAGTGGGTATTTTGCTAACTGAAATAAGTCATATAGAGAAAGACAAATACTGTCTGATTTCACTTACTTGTGGAATCTAAAAACCAAAACAAATGAGCAAACAGAATTAAACTGAAACAGACTCAGAAACAGAAAACAAACTGATGATTGTCTGAGGGGAGAGGGTGGAGGGGTGGGTAAAAAAGCTGAAGGGGAATAAAAGGTACAAACTTCCAGGTATAAAATAATTAAGCCATGGGGATGTAGTGTATAGCATGGTTAAATTTATGTAAACTGGTAAAAAAAAAATTACTGATTTTAAGTTCCAGCTGAAGCTGAGGTCCTATCCAAAACCTACTGATTCACGGCATGGAATAATATTCAATGACATCAATTCGACACATATGAAAGCAATTCCCTCAAAATTAAGGAAAACATCGATTATTGTTTAGATGTTATTTTCAGCAATTCACTCATAGATACTTAAAACCTGTTTTCTTTCCTACCACAACTAATGTTACTGTTTCATGAACAGTAATTTATGCATCTGGTTATGAACTCTAATTTATGGCATCTGGTTCAAGAAAAATCCCAAAGAAGCCAGGGAGTTTGGTCACAGATGCCAGTGTTCAGTGGTAGAAAAAATAAAGGGTTGTGACTTCAAAGAGTTAGGGAAGACTTGTTGCAATGTAATAAAAAGAACGGATGTGGCAGACATCATAAATCCCAGAAAGGGCCCGGAACTCAGACATGAAAATGTGGAAATAAGTCAACTTCGGCTCGGTGGTGGTGTGTGTTCAAAGTTCTCTCACTCTTCAGCAGCCTCCAGGCATCCAAATGTGTCCTCCTTTTCTGTGCCTGTGACCCCACATTAACTTTATCTCCAACAACCTCCTCCTCCCACCAACAATGCCTCTCCAAACTTCCTTTTAGCAAGCTGGAAAAGAAAGATTTTTACAATGTCAGAGTTTTGTGAGTTGGGTTGTGCTGTGCAGTAACAGTGCTACTTTCCCACTTTTATTCAAGAGCTTCAAATATGTTATCAGGCCTGTATCTTTTATGTTGGTCTTTGATGTTCTCCCTACTCACAGACAGGCTTTTTACACAAAACGACCCCCAGCAGGCACAGGGCTACATAATTCTTGGTGGCCACAGCTTGAAAGCAGATTCCTCTCTCCCCAGAATCCTCAGCAATTCCTAGGAAAGGATTCTGATTGGCTGAGGCCAGGTTTCATGCCTGAACCTCACAGCTGGGGAGGAAGGTGTGGCATGCCTCAATTTGGGATACCACTAGGGAGAAAAAAACAAAACACTTTCTAGAAGAAAAGAGGGAGGCGATCTGTTATCAGCAATGCAAGGATGCAGGGCTCAAAAAGGCCAACTGCAGGAGGCAGTCTTAAAGAAAACCACTGGGGAGCTCAGAAGTACCACTTTCTCAGTGACCCACATATCAGGGAGGCAGTAGGAAGATACTGAACTATTCTGCATGAGACACTGCTTGCTAACTACCTTTAGCCATAGGACTATCTTTAGAATAAAGGATGGTGGGGCAACCAAGATGTTAACCATAACAGGGAGCTACTATGACCCCTAAACCAGTTGGGAAGTGGTATTACTGGAGCCTGGAAGCTAGTTAGTTTGACAGGAACTGAGACCCAAAGAAAAGTAGCCATCTGGCGAGGTAGGTGCAATGGAGCGTACAGCCACAACTGGGGTATCTCCTATAGTGGACAGAAAGGGGGAGGTGGATCCCGGCTTTTCTCTTCCTTTCTCCTTCCTATCTCCCTCTAGTATATCCCACTGGCTGGATGGTGTCAGAAGTAACTGACAAATGTATAAATTCATATCCTCTGGGACTAGATGTCCAGGTGGATTTAGAAATGCAAAAGGTTTCCTGGGGGGTAAATTTACCTATGAAAGAGAAAGGGGAGAAGGAAAGGGAGTAGCAGGGAAAGCCTTCAGACCCAATGTGAAAAATGAGGCCTGTAAAATGAGAGGGTGAAGGTCAGAGCAATGGGTATCAGGGCCTCGGATTGTGTTCTACAATAGCTTTGAGGGAAAATCAATGCAACAGTGAGCTCCAGCACAGATTTCCCAAATGGGGGTCTTGTGCCCCCATGGCTCTCAGTTCTTGACTGGGGGCTGCCTAAGCAGCAAGGGGCCTCAGCTCCAAAGCCGAGGCAGATCCTGAAGGCACCACAGCTGGATGCGCTCAGCTTCCCTACCTCCCTGTGTCTTGAAGGGAGGGATGGGTATCTTATCCTTCATGGCTGCTGCTGCAAGGGAGCCTGGGTAATGCAATTGCTCTGTGCAACCCTTGAAAAGCTGAGCCCAGCAAGAGAAAGGGGAACAAATCTAAAAGAAAACAGGCTACCGACTGGCACATGGGTAAAGAAAGTATCAAACTGAGTAATTACTTTCAATAATTGTGGTAAATAATGTTTTACCAGACCTAGATTTAGGAGAATTGATCTAGGATTAAAATTGTCCAATAACTCTTTTTAAGAAATCAGCGCTTCATCAAATACGGCAAATGTTCTGTTTAAGAATGGTAAGAACTATATGAGCAACTTAAAAAAGAACGCTGTATTATGGACTAAAGAGCACCAGCTGGAGCAGACCTCATAATCACGGATTCAGCCTCCTACTCCTTTTGCTGACGTTGAAACAGTCTCAGATAGACTGAGATGCTTCAATTCAGAAAACTAGTTTGTAACAGAGTCAAGGCTTTTTGCCTCTTGTAAGATGTTCACATCAGGGATCTAATAATGTTTAGCTTAATTTATAAGTAATGCTTGGTAGCTCTACACAACAGAAAACTGGACAATTTTGAATTGAAGTATACTGTCGTGTGAGATGGAATAAAAAATAAAAAACCCAGCCTCGTTGACAGTTTGTTTCTTAAGCTGACTTTATTAAAAGTGAAATTAGCCATCCCCCAGAATAAATGAAAATACATATGGTATCACTTTGGCAGGTTTAACAAATCCCTAAAAATTTGTAAGTTATTTATAAGGTTAAAAAGTGTCAACCTAAAAAAAAAAAAGTGTCAGCCTAGGCACAATCTACTAATTGATCAATTTTTTACTTTTGTAACTGGTGTATATACCTCTATAAACATACTTTAAGTAGTTTTCTCATTAAGAACAAGGGCATAACAAAGGCATATTCAAAGGTCTCAGACTGAGAGAAAATTGTATAAATAGTTCTAATGAAACTTGAAGTTAATTGTCTCTATTGGGATTACTGTACCATCCAATTACAAACTCCTTGACGATTTCTAGTATATGCCATGTTACTTATCCTGCACTGGATAAGCACTGTGACTTTATTACTGCTTAGCTGTTATAAAATGTTGGGTTGTAAAATGTTAATGTGTAATATATTTGCTTACAAATAGTTACAGCCTGGAATGTTGTACTTTTAATCACTTAGTCCACTAAATACAGACTACAGGGCATTATTATTTAAAGATATCTTAGGAAAAACCATCTCCAGAAGATATTCAAACACACACATGCATTATCATCTGCAAAATATGACTAGAACTTGCGGAAACTCTGGTGCATTAAATTTTGCTACACAAAGTACACAACAACATAAAAGGCGAAAGTTACAGAAAAGATTGGATCAGTGTCTTGGGAGCAGTGTTATTTTAATTTCATTCTTTTGTTGTTTTTTGAAGGATAATTTGCAGATCTTGCTGAGTGAAGTACTTTAAAAGGCTGGGGGGAAATGATGAACAATGTAGACAGTTAAAAGTCCTTAAATTCAAAAAAGAATTTTGCAAAAGTACAGCCACTGCAGCTTAATGAATAAACTGACTTAAAGATTATCAACTTATGAAAATGTTTTAAAGGCTCTATCTCTGAGAAACAGCCACACAGACACCAGAATTATTCAGAAATTATTCAATTTCTCAATCTGAAAGGCTGATAAAAAGTTAACAACGCTGCATTTGTCTATAAAAACAAATGAAGAGAGTGGTAATATTTAGAACAGCTATGGCTATCACATCATAAACTGTTATATAAGATTGAAAATTCATTTTAATACACAGTTTTAAAGTAACTTCCAAATGTATAGTTCCATAAAATGTACTTTCTACAAGGCTCTAAGATATCTGAACATTAAAAATGTATTTGATGTACCAAGATACAAGTATACTGTCAAATTTTACCAAAAATATTCAGGCGATCTTGGATGGATTGTCAGCATACAATTTTATATTTCAAAGATGATAGGTAAAATTCTGGGCACCTTGTATGTTTTTACATGACAACCACAATATTTACTGGAAAAAATAAAAGCCTTCAGTGATTCATGAGTCATGAGAATTTTTTCAATGATCTAATCCAGGGGAAATGTATAACATAGTTTTAAATTCCACATTGGGCTCTACTTAGCTCTCCTAAATATCCAACAAATCACAATAATGGTTTCTGAAGCCTAAGATTTTGAAAAATTGAAATATATTTTTGTTTCTCTAAGATTATGTACATTTTTAGACCTTTTCCTACCCACACTTTAATGCATTTTACAAAAGATTTGGTATCTATAGATGTTTTTAGATTTTGGACCTTTTAAAAAAACACCTCTTATTTCCTTCTAATTTATAATTGATTTATCTTTTCCAGGTAAAGTGCTACAACTGAACTTTGCTGTGACAGTGCTAGCACATTTCCATCCTTTGATGATTTGTACTTTATTTGTGGCATTGAATAGATATTTTCTCTTTTTTGATTGAGTAGAGCTGTAGGCATACCAGGGGGAAATGCCAGCTCTATTCTATCCTTTTTCCTCCAGTTTCTTCACGCCATCCCTCAGGAGGAAGGGTGCTGCCATGATAGATCAGGTTTCAGGACATTTTTAAAAACTGTGTCTAAAGAGCTGGGGGCGGGGGGGGAGGATAGACAGTCACCATGTCAATCAAATGTTAGCAAGTTAAATGTTAGCACGCAGATGTGAAAATTGCAGATGATATGAGGTGAAGCAGGCAACCCTAGGGGCAGCTCCCTTCTGGGATTCAGCATGTCTTCTCCACTCATGTGCTTCAAGATTTCAGTGGCTGGGTAGCTGTATCAACTAGAACAATCTCTCAAGTCTCCCTGACTTAAATAACAAAGATGTGTTTCTCACTCATGTTGCATGCCCATTGCAGGGCATTTGGGGGCAGAAGTAGATGCAACATCAGAATCATTCAGTTACATAATCACGACTTTTAGCTACTTACAGTGCATGCTGATGCATTCCATTATGAATTGCTCCTGTTTTATTATGAATATTAATTCTACACTTTAACTGACAGCTTATGCGTGAGTGCAGATAAAATGTTTAAATAGTCATGCAGCTATTATAGTCAGTTTAATAATATCAACCGTGAAGTACAAAGATATCTTTGATGTCCTTCAGTAGAAAATCATTTTGTTGGCGGGAATCAAACTGGAGGTTAATCTTTTTTCCAAAGGGAGTTGAGATAAAATGCACTGTACTACCTCAGGGCCAGTACGAAACAGAGGCAGTAGTCAGAGGGTGCTCGCAAGGGTCAGAAAGCAGTAAAATGCCACATATTTAGATGACAAGATCACTCCTAGCTGATGGATGACTGACAAAAAGCATTTTGAAAAGCTGGGCATATTAAGCAGTTATAATAAGGATTTGATGACATGTGGCTATTATGGAGTATAGGATTATTTAATTTCTTTATATGTTTTAGTATTTTTCAAGTATTCTAAAACAGAAATGTATATTTTAGAAAAAAGTGAAAACATAACCAATTGATGAGTCCTCTTATTTAAAAATCTCAATGCATTTTAAGGATCTTGGGATAAAGAAATCATTTAAATACAGAATGGCATGGGACATGAAGAAGCGTGTCTTAGAATGTGGATGGAGAGAGAGAAAGAGAGTGAGAATTCTTTTATACAAATAAGAGTTTTCACAAAATCCTTTAGTGGAGTAGGATTAGAAGGTCATATCAGATCTCCACCATATATTGTTTGCAGTAGGTGATATACATTTATGTTTCTATTAACAGTGGAGCAAAATGTCAAAAATATCAATTCCACATAGTTGGTTCCACCATTAAAATAAAAACCTGTCTTTTGTTAAATGATAAATTAACAAACCCCATGCAGATATGGCTACACATTGTGCTATGACTCATTTGGACCCAAATTGATCATTATAACCAAAGCCTGGAGCTCAAAATATAATGATAAGGAGGAAGAGAGAGCTATGCAGGCCCTGCCCCTGGGATGTAACACGTTTCCCAAAGAACATCATGGTGAGTCCCTGAAAAGGCTGGACCCAGACATCAGGGCTCCCAGTATCAGCAGGGACTCCTCTCCTCTGCTCAAGCTTGGCCTGAGAGCAGAACAGCCCCTCTCCAAGGGCAGTGCACACATGACAGTAAAGACATGTGTAATTACGTTAAAAGCTGAAGGTAAGGGCCTTTTCCTATTTTATGTGTACCACACAAGCCTCCAAGGTCCTCATGTGTCTCTAGAGAAGGGAAACTCCTCCCTTGAATAATATATGAGTTCGAATTTCCCAGCTCCACAGGAAGAGTTGAGATCTAAGCAATAGATTTTCATGGATAAAAGGAAATGTGATTGCTTTGCCTGAGGGGCCATTTATTTTGTTTTGTTTTAACAAAAATATATTTTATGTAAAACATTGTGGAAATTGAAGGTATACAACATAGTAATGTGTTACATTTATATACTGTAACATGATTCCCACTGTAGTGATAATTAGCATCTCTATCACATTATATAATTATCCTAAAAAAAAAAAAAAAGGCAGGAAGATGAGATACCTGGCCATGATCTGCTTTTGACATTCTGCCTCCAAAGCTCTGGACTGTTAGACCCTTATCAGTTAGGATTCTTTCTAGTATAATTTTAATTTCTTATGAAGACTTTCTACTTAATTGTTTACATGATATCACCTCCCGCTGATTAATCCATAAGAAACTAAGCTAGGCATTTCAATAGGCCAAAAAAAAAAATTTAAAAAGTTCTTACACCTTGATTTGATTTCATGGAGTAAGGTTTTACCTTTTTTTGGCGGGGAGGAGGGGAGTCTGGGTATTCATTCAAAAATACTTACTGAATCCTTACAATGTATCATGCATGCTATTTGGTGCTGGATAAATAGTTGTAAGCAAACAAGACATGCCCTCTGCTTTCATGGATCTTAAGGTTTACAGGAGGAAAAGGAGTAACAATTTAAATAGTAGATAATATTGTTTCCTTGAAGGAAAAAAAAATGATCATGAGAGAGAATAAGAAGGAAGACATATTATAGAACAGAAGATGGCATCCATGGATCTCTAAGTGATATGCGGTGATGTGAAGTGTGAACAACAAAGATGTTCAAGTAGAGGCAAGACCCACGAGGCAGCAAAGAGCTGGGCACAGAGGAATTTAGCAGAGAATAGTGAACAACAGGCGCAGTTGAGATATGGGTGAAGAGTAGGCAGAGCCTGACCTTGGCAGGGCCTCACAGATTATGCTAAGTAATTTGTTCTTTATTCTAAACACAGTGGAAAGTTTTGGGAGGATTTTTTAAGTAGAGAGAAGTGATGTGGTTAGAGAAATGTTTTTAAATGAACATTCCAGTTGCAGTGAGAAGAATGGAAGTGAGGAAGATGAAGCAGGCAAATGAATTCGCCTGCCAGCAGTGCAAATTTGAACCCACAAGTGGTGGTCTAATCAGGAAGTAGTAATAATGGTGTAAACTAGGGATGTGGTCAGGAGTATATAAACATATACTTTGGAGATAAAATTTACCAGAGTTGGTGAAGATTTTAATACTGGTATTGGGTGAGTGAATTGGGAAAAAGATGGTGGCTGTTTTTTTTTAAACTTGGACAATGATCTATAGTGCCATTCACTGGAAAGCTGAATTTGGATAAGAATTGGAGTACTCAGGGATGGGGAAAATATCTGTTTTGGGATATGTTAAATTTGAGATCTTTATGAGACTTAATGTTCAAATATTAGGATGATATTGAGACATATTGGCCCAGAGTTCAAATAAGATTTTTGGATGGAGGTCTAAATCTGAGAATCTTGATATAAAGGTGGTATCTACAGCAATTAGTTTCTCCTAGTACAGAACCAGAAGAAAGGGAGTATATGTGGAATGCCAACAAATCACATGCAAACCTATCTACAATCTGAATTTCCAGGGAAAGAGAATGTCATTTGGAAGTCTGTTATAATTGATTTTAATACAATCCTGATAAATTAAACAAAAACAAAAACAAAAAAACTGGAATAAAACAGAAGAGGATCATCTGCTATTGACCTTGGCCAAAAGGTTTACTTAATCACAAATATTTCCTTTTTCATGGATGTCAATTGTCATTAACAAAATTCCAAAATATTTTGTAGGAATCAGTGCATTTAAGAAATAACTTGATTAACTGACACACTGAGAAGTGAATGATAACTCACCATAATAATCCACTCAAATTGATTATTACTTTCTTGTGCATTGTTAAATAAGGTGTTAAATTAAATTTTCCTTTGCAGATTAAGAATAGTGGCTATGTTTTCTGGCTCTGGGAGGTTATTAAGCTACAGAAGACATTTCATTTTCAAAGTGGAGGCAAGTCGGATATTGTAGAATTCCTCAGGCCAAAAGAGTTTACTTAGGAAATTAAAGTATTATTTCTGAGTATAAACATTATTATGTTAATTACTGTCATCAAGTATTTAGCGTCAACAAAAAAACCTTTCCAAGTTTCTCAAGGGTCTTCCAGACAGAGATGTATATCCATTTTTGAGGAAATACTAGGCAGACAACTTCAGATGCTCTCAAACACTGGAGCCAGGAAATCGCTCAGGGTAGAAACACCAGTCCCCTTCCCCCGCCACTGCATTTGTCATATTAAAATCCAATTATGCACAGAAAAAACACAAAGAAACATGATATATTAGAGAACAACGTATGTTTAACATTGCAAACACATTTCAAATAGGCCTAAACACCACATATTAGTTAAAGCATTTACTTTTTTTTCTTGGAAATCTGAAGAAAAGCATGCAGTGATAATGAGATACAAAACAACAACAAAACCTTGGAGCTTTAGAAAATGTGTTCTAATTCATGAAAATATAAAATCAGCTTCATTTTAATTGATAAATTTGCTACTAACGTGACCTTCTCTTACATAATACACATTCTACCGATTTGCCACCTAATACAAGGCTACAAATATTGCAGACATTTAGGTATTGTTAATAGTCTCAAGCTATATCTCTGCAAAAGTCCAAAACTACTGAGGAGAATAAATCAGAATATATTAGTGTAAACGAAGCTCTTTTTAAAGTAATAAATGTGGGTGGATCACTTCAGTTAAACGTATTTGTAGGACTAGCTTTTTTTTTTTTTAAGACTATGTAAGGAAGCTTAAACAAAATAACAAAATTACGACAATTCAGTTTGTAGACCATTAGGCTGTACATTTGAAGACATACTATGATTAGAGAAAGATTTTCCTTTGACAAATGCCACTTCAATTTTAAAAATGAGATTAAATGTCAATACCCAGACATACTGCGGGGTACCATGTGCTAGAAAACCACAACCTCAGCTTTTATATCTAGACTTAAACAAAAGCCTGGCCAGAAGTCAAGTGTAAAAGATGTATATTCCATAGTCCTGGGTCAGGTTGTCCTTAGCTCTCATCTAGCCTGTTGCAAAAGGAGCTTTTCATTTTCCCCGAGTTTTGTTTCTTTGGGCTTTTTTCTTTCTTTTTTTTTTTTTTTTTAACTTAACCCTGGTCAAATGTCTTGAACTTTCTGATCATGAGCTTTTGTTTAATCAGGTAGCTCATCCAAGAATGGCCATGCCCTAAATCTTTCTGTGTTGACATCTTATTCAGCCTTCAAAGTTCCTCACAAAGAATACATACCCCATATTCCTCACTGTTAGAAATAATTTCCCTTGTGCTTTCATGTACAAGATCATCATCAACACCAGCATCATTTATTCAAACACCTGCTTTGTGTAGGCACTCTGCTAACTATACGTGCTAAATATTTTTCCTAATTGACAAAAATCTTTGCAAGGAAGATACTACAATCCTCATTTCATAGGGAAAGAAAGCTGAGTTGTGAGGTTATATGAGTCATGATGATTAGATGACTCAAAGAAAACTACCTTTCTGCCTAAAGTTATAATAACTTGATTAGTAAAGAGTGAGAAATATTTGGAACAGAAACCTGCCTCCAAATCCCAAACATTTCCCTCAGTGGTTAGCCTGAGTTGTTGCCATGTAAAATCATAAGCTCCCTCCAGGCAGAAATTAAGCTTTATCTATCCTTTTTATCCTCTAGCATTTAGCACAGGCTCTAGCTTTGCACAGAGCAGAGTCCGTGAATAGTTGTCGAATGTACAGGACCCTTTTCATCCCCTTTCTACTAATTACTGTGGTGAACTATCAAATACTCATCTAGAATACACAATATAGTGAGAGATGAAAAGCCTTTTGATAGCAGTCCATGTGTTCATGGTCAGATAGTTGAAATCTTTGGAAGTGTAATTTTTGGAATTATGTAATTTTCAAGAATTACATGTTGCTCTGCTAACTGGTTTGCTGTTGGATGAGCTCCTTTAGCTGATGGGGTGAATGATGTAACAGGTAATTCGGGGTTTGTATTTTGGAGTTGAGATTGTGACAGTTGGCAGAACTCACCCATCAGAGTGAGCCTAGGAAGAAGGTTCACTGTCTTCCTGGATGGTAGATGTCACCAGGCAAAGAATGTATTGGCCCTCCTTGGAGGGAGAAGGGAACTTACCAGGCAAGGAACAATAACCTGGAAATTCCTTAATATGGCATTCCGGGCCTTTAATAACTGGGCCCCTGTTAATCTCTCCAGCTCATTGTGCCTATGATCTTGCATTCTGAGCTCCAACCATCTTAAGCAATAGCATTTGCGTTCCTCTGAACAAACCAAGCTCTCTCTCATCTCAGGGGTCTGGACATGCTGATTCTCTGCCTAGCAAGCAATCTTCCCATACCCTCTCTCTTCCCAGGAATTTTATATACAAAGGTCCACATCACCTTCAATGTCGCCCCCTCTAGGAAGCCTTGCTGTCCCCTGAAAGTAGACTAGGTGCCCTAACACCCTGTGCTTCTCCCTATCATAATACTTGTCACTCTCTCCTTGTACTGAACGTCTTTCTCACCCACCAGACCATCCACATGTTGAAACCTATTATATTGTTGGCTACTGTGATGGATAATTTTGTATGTTAACTTGGCTCAGCCACAGTGCCCAGATCAAACATTGTTCTAAATACTTTTGTCAAGGTATTTTTTTTAGATGAGATTACCATTTAAATCAATAGACTTTGATTAAACCAGATTATCCTCCACAATGTGAGTGGTCTTCATCTAGTTGATTGATGTTCTTCATAGAAAAAGACTGACTTCCTAGAGGAAGAGGACATTCCTTCAGTAGATGGCTTTTGTGCTGGAACTGCCACTTTTCCCCAGGTCTCCAGCCAGCAGATCTATCCTGCAGATTTAGGACTTGGTGGCCTCCATAACTGTGTGAACTAGTTCCTAAAAATCTCTCTCTCTAATCTCTGAGCGTGAGGGAGATAGGAAGGGAGGGAGGGAGGGGAAAGGAGGGGGCAGAGAGAGAGAGAGAGACTGAGAGAGAGAATGAATGGGAATGTCTTATTGGTTCTGTCTTTCTGGAGAACCCTGACTCGAATCGTTAGCATTGAGCATAGTGCTTGGAATATAGAGCTGATCAAATAAAATTTGATTAAGTTGAATCAATCTGACTTACAAGAAAGAAAACCACTGCAGACACAATGTCAAGACCTCTCTTAAGAGTCAGGCACCTGCACTCAGGTCAAGCTACTGACCTGAGTTGGTTTGCTAACCTCAGAGTTCCTTTCCCCTGATCCCCTGCAAAGAGCAGAGAAAATGAAGGATAATGCAATTCCTCATTTGTTTACATTTTAGCCCCCAGGTTGCATATCATTGGCACTCTGGATAAACCTACTTTTAGCAATCATATCCAACAGTCTTAAATGCAAAGTTTTTACAATCTTGCAGAGAGAGGCAGGTACCTGCTGCTGGTGGAATTATCTCAGGTTTCTCAAACCATTAGAAAGGAGACACTCTCAGAAGAAAACTCAGCTTTTCTGTCTCCCAACATCTTCATCATGATCATTTAACATCTACCACATGTCCTGGAATTATAAAGATTTTAGACTTGGACAGAATTCTTAGAGTATTTGACAACACAGGTTGTTAAATACCCAGTGTGAATGGGGAAATGATGATAGAAAATGGCCTAGTTGAAGATTTTCTTGTTCACCACTTGAGTTAAACTTCTCATCTAGAGCCACCTGGGCATTTACTAACCCAATGAAATGCTGGTGTGGGTTTGGATGAAAGATTCTGGCTAGAGGTTAGGATTTAGTACAGCTAATTTGTGACTCTTAGAAGCAATTACACGTATTTTGCAATAAAAATAATGAGAAGGTAGGGCCGGCCAAGTGGCTCAGTTGGTTAAGAGCTCGCTCAAGAGTTTGAGCTCTGAGCAACAGCGGTTTGATGCCCGGCCGGAGCTGAGCTGCTGCTGAGCTGCCAACAGGTGGCAGGATGGCTCAGCTAAAAAAAAAAAAAAAAGAATGAGAAGGTCATGGGCCCAGATTTCAACTTGTTTTTTTAAGTAAGACTAATTTGTCCAGCTTTTCACTAGTTTTGATAATTTCTCTGCTTTTCTTTCAGAAAAAAAGAGTGAAACAAATAAGCAAATAAATAAATAAATAAAAATATCAAACTACTAACAAGCAACAAAGCTGACAGCACCAGGTAATAAGAGATGATAAAAGAAGGGAAAAGGAAATTTGCAAATCCACAAACTGGATAATTAATTCCAAATCCGAAATCAGCATCATTTTTTTTCTAATAAACAGTTTCTCAGTTATATTCTTATGTAACATCTAATCTTGTTAAAACTTTTATTCTAAGGGCTGGCTGACTGGCTCAGTTGGTTAAGAGCTCGCTCAAGAGTTTGAGCTCTGAGCAACAGCGGTTCAAGTCCCGACCCGAGCTGAGCAGCCGCTGAGCTGCCAACAGGTGGCAGGATGGCTCAGCTAAAAAAAAAAACTTTTATTCTACTTGCAAAGTCTTAATTTGGCTCCAAGTTTTCTTTTTATGTGATTTTCAAAGGTTTTTCTGAAAGATTTTATAAGCAAATATATTTTTGTTTTCCCAAACAAATAAAAGTCATGGTGACAAGTTTCCTGTGGGTACTTATTTTTGCTGCAAGTATGCTCTTTTGGGTTCCTGGACCCATTTCACTCAATTCCAATGTGTGTGTGTGTGTGGTGGGGGGGCATTCCCACACCAACAAGCAATTCTTGTGCACCAGCAGCGTTTCTGAGAATTCGACTCACTTCTGACACTCTCCACCTGGAGATAGCATCAGATCCCACAGGTTGCTCAGTCCCAAAAGACTGTGCCACCCTCACTCTCCCTACTTCAGGCATCAGTCAAAAGCTCATGTTATTTCCTGTGCTTCTAATCCATCCGCTGCAGGTCCTGAGTTCCCAAGACCCCCTTGGACTTCAGGTGCCAGTTGCAAGTCCAGGTTGTTAACCTGTACTTTTGACCAACTGTGTAAATCAGAGGTTCCCACAACTTCCTCCTTGGGTTTCACTGATTTTCTAGACAGAACTCAGAGACACATGTTCCTTACAAGAACACCGGTTTATTATAAAAGGATATAACTCAGGAGCAGCCAGATGGCAGAGGTGCACAGGGCAAGGCATGAGCAAGCTTCCATGCCCTCGCCAGGTACTCTACTCTCCCAGTACCTCCACATGTTCACCAACCTGGAAGCTCTCTGAACACTGTCCTTTTGGGTTTTTAACGGTGTGATTGATTAAATCATGAGCCCCTGCGGGTTGATTCAATCTCCAGTGGCTCCCCCTCTCTCAAGGTCATGGGCTGGGACTAAAAATTCTAACCCTCTCACCACATGGTTGGTTCTCCTGGCAACCAGCCCCATCCTAAGGTGTAGTACAAAAGTCACCTCATCAACATAACAAGACTCCTTTATTGCTCTCTCATCACTTAGATTCCAAGGGTTTTAGAAGCCAAGGGTGCCAGAAAGGGGGATAAACACCAAATATCTATTTCGTATTATAAATTACAATATCACATATGCTAAAGTATATTTTGAATGTGATCTGCATTGAGTCTCAAAGAATAGGTCAGTCTCCCCAATGTTATTTAATGTTCCAAACCAGTTAACCATGTGTTGTCCAATAAGCAAAACAGAAAGTGGTTTATTTGAAAACAAGCAGTGAATTCTGCATTAATTTTAATTTCCCATGCATTCCTCTGCTTCACAGTTATTTATAGATCTTTTCCCAGAATAGTTTGTAGTTTAAGTGGGAAAAGGTTAAAGCTACAGGAAGTGGCTTTTAGTATTTTTCAATGTGAGGATTTTTTTTCTTTTCTTTCCTCATTCGAGTAAAAAAAAAAAGATATGAATATGGATAAAATAATGCAGAAAGTATTTGTGTGGGAAGCTGTGGTCCCACTGATTAAGGACCACAGAAATAATAACTGTTATGCTGCACTTTATAACTTAAATTATGCATTTACATGTATTACCACTATTATGCTCAGATTCAATGCCAATGTTTAGTGATGACCAAGTAAAGAAATAATCTGCTTTATTAAAACAAGTCCCTCAATTTACCAAGATTTGGGCAGAAAACAGTACAGACAGAAAAAAAATTCTGATGGGGAGGGAAGACCAAAAAATGGTTCCTTCTTTTCCCTCAAGAGCTTTTTTTTTTTCCAGTTGGATTCCTATATGGCTCTCAGGGTGGGAGGTGAGAGATTACATACACATTGCAGAGGGCACTCTTCTTTCTGTGTCCTTATGCCTTGTGCATTTTGGCATACGTATATCAGAATAGCCTTGTCAAAAGGAGCTCTGCAATTAAGCTATATAGAAAAATAATAGAGCTGGCATAAAAGCCACCACATTCCACAGCATATTTCCAAATCTATAAACGGTGCCAAAAGATCAAAAGGAAACAATATAACAAACAACAAAAAAATGACCTTTACAGAGATTCTGACCCTTGCAAAAACTGCCCACTAATTTTAATGTGTCAACACAAGCATTGCAGATGTTCTCTCCTTCTCAACCATTTGTCTCCTTAGGATTTATGATTTGGCCTTTTTCTCTTTCTCCAGTCTCATCTTGAGGAATATTTCTTCTCTTTTGGTGCCACAGACCATCTTGCTCCAAGACCCTTAAAAGGATCATCTGGGATGATGTGCCCTCTCCTCCCATCATACTTTGACCTAGTTAGTCCCTGCTCACCCGTATCTATGAGGCCAAATGTCCAAAACCTTAGGGAGATCTTCGTTTATACTCCCAATTACTCAGTCTAAGCCAGTTTCCCTTCTGTGTGGCTCTCATAAACCATACACCTTTCCAACTTTCCAAGGTAACACAAGTTTTAATTATATATTTATTGGTGGAATATGGGGTTAATGATTATTTCTTCACTAAACTGTATGATCCATGGAAAGAATGATCATGTCTATTTTCCCATCATTACATCAAAAAAACCTAACTTGTAATATGCTAAATGAATCTGTTATTGAAGAACAAGGATTCTTGGTAAACATCACAGGAAGGAATTCAGGGACATACCAAATAAGCAACACAAACAAAGCCAAACAAGCAGTGGATTCATTAGAAGAAAGGAAACAATATTGTACACTCCCAAGATGGGATGAGAGGAGGCAGGCCCAGAAGAAGAGCAGCTGCCCCAAAGAACAAGGAATGTTAGGATTTTATCATCTTTAAAATGAGGGTGTGAAATAGTCAAGATTTAGGGGTGGTGTTACAGGTGTTCCCAGGAAGGGTCCTTGCTGACCACTCCTTCCCATCAGGAGGAGGGACTTTTGTCCTTATTTGGCCCTTGTTGGAACTGTCATGGCGACACAGGGGGTGGACATTTTTCCCTACCCACAATGCCACTATTATTATTATTATTATTATTATTATTATTATTATTATTATTATTATAATCCATTACAATTAGCTGTGAACCTAAAATTTTTTTTAATTAAGACTTTTCTTAAGAAATATTATTTTGCAGATTCAATGAGACAATTAATATAAAGCAAAATGTCTATACAGAGTAGACACTTGGTAAATATTTCTGTCTTCTTTCCCAATCTTCAAAGTTCCCATTAAATAGAAGAATCTGTGTATTCTTTTTTTTAAAGATTTTTTATTGGGGAATTGGGGGAGGGGAATAGCGCTGGGAAATCCGGGAAGGGGAACAGAGAAGTTGCTGTCCTTTTGTTCTTCAGTCTAGTTGTGGAGGACATTGGTTCACTGGTCCATGTTGGTGTTATCATTGCGCTCTTCCCGGGTGAGGCAGTCACTCGCTGGCCATTGGACAGCAGCTCACTGCGGCTCTTGGCAGCTCATGCTGCCAGCCACTCACAGTAGTTTATGGGAGCCCACTGCAGCAGGGGCTGCAGCCTACACCCGTTGCAGGCAACTCAGGGCAGCCCCAGCCCCAGGTCAAGCTGTTGTTCACCATCTTAGCTGTAGAGGGCAGTGTTACTGGCTCTAATGTGGGATCCGAACTGGGGCCCTGCTGCTCAGAGCTGGCATCCCAAGTCAACTCTTAACCAACGCGCCACTTGGCTGGCCCAGAATCTGTGTATTCTTAACTTTTCTTCATACTCTCTAATTTAGGGAAATTGTCACATCTTCTTTAATTTTCTCCCACCATCTTCAAGTATTAATTGAGGTATAATAGCAACTAGGACTGTTAGAACAAAACTAAACAAAACAACTCAAATATGTGATGCAAAGCCTAACACAATTATGACAACATTAACTTGAAAAGAACTAATATGTTCTAGCTGCTGGGGGGGGGAATATATATATATATATATATATATATATATATATGTCTTGATGCTGTAATATGCTTTCTCAGTGAGTCTAGAAAAGCCACATTTTCTTATCTTCCATGTTTCTCAAAAATCTTTTATACACATAATAGTACACCCTCATAATTTTCTTCCTGAGAAAACAATGAGAGGAGAGAAGGAAAAAATAAAAAGTATAAGAAAAAAAAAAAAGAGAAGAAAACTAATATTTATTGAGTGACTTCTATATGTAACGGGTATGTGCTAGTATTTAAGCATTTGAACTGTAATGATTATATAAAATTCAAATGTATATAAAAGGATATGGCCTAATACTCTCATAATATCTAGTTGTTTAGTTGTAAGCTCTTAGTTCTAAATATTTCAAAATATATTTTTCTCCTTATTCTCAAGGGTCTGTTATTTTTAATTTTCTAGTAGTAGCAGTCTTATAAAAATGTTTCTCTTTATTGGTATTAAACACATTTGAAAGTAATGTTAAAAACTATTGTCCATAATATAGCTAATCAGAAAAGATGAAATTGAACGCATTTTAAATCACAAAATAAATCCTTTAGTTCCCATCTATGTACTGCTATCACTAAAAGTCAAGATAAAAATCTTGTGGTTCTGTTCCTACATGACTTTCTCAAAAAAATTTTTGGAATCCCTTGACCAGGGGGTCAAGTGATTGACCTAGACTCTTTGTCTAGGACTGGGTTTCTATGAGAATTAAGCCCCAGTGTCTTAAGATTTCTGTTGCATGCAATGAATTAACTCATCTTCTATGCACTTAGAATGATAGTAGCTATGTACCACATATGGAAGAAGTGAAAATGTCACTCAAATAATTTTCCCGTAGTATTTAATCTTCTTAAAGTATATTAGTTGAGAAAGACTATTATGTCTTTTCCTAATTTGAAAAGCATGCTTTTCAAAATCATGTTGCCAGTAAATAAATAGATTAATGTAGTAAAAGTTGATGACAATTAATATAGAGAGTTCATATAAACTGAGGAAGTAGAAGTCAAAAACATTTACTATACTTAGAAGCCCTCTTTTCTACCAAAGAGTACTGACCCAGAGGAGAAAAAGAACACAAATTAAAAGACAGCTTAGAAAGCAATTTCAGTGGCTTTTAGAAAAAAATAAAAGAATACACAGTTATATTCCTGGATGCATTTTTCTTTCTTAAAGCGATTCTCAATATAGTGAAACTAAATAATACATAAAAAGCTACTGTGAACAAGGAACAAAATAGCAATCAAATACCAGTTTCAGTATATGGCTAACCAAATAGAAAGATGAGACAAAAAAAAAAAAAGAAGAAGAAAATCCACAAATTCCTACATATCTAAACTCTAATTCCCTCCCATTCTTCATACTATTGGGCAAAATTATCACTCACTTAAGCACCAAGTTTATAAAAGGTAGCCTAAGCTTATCTTAAGTGAAATATTCTATTCAAACTTCCCATACCAAGCATTATTCCTCAGAAACCTCATTCCGGTAAATTGCTCCACTCGACTCAGCGTAAGACCAATCTGGCGGTCCCCATCATCTTAGAGAAAAAGACATCGACAATTTACTGAAAAGAAATAAACTGGGAAGAGAGCGTTCTAGTCGATGGCTGCTCTGTGAACAAAGGCCTGACACTGTAAGAGTGCACGGAAGTGCAGTCCAGTGGGATTCAGTGCAAAGGAAGGTGGGTAGGGTGAGTGCAGACAGTCAGGTACTTGTTGAATGAATGAAAAGGTGACATAATAACACAGACACAGTAGGAGAAATCTAAGTGTTATCAATATGAATATAGATTTGCCAACCCTACACGATTTTATCATATCACATTTTTAAATTCTATTTTTTGTCAAAACATTGGAACTACAGAGCTAGCTCGTTATTGGAAAATGATCACCATGTACATGAATTGTCAAAACCAATCCTAGTGGTCAGGGCAACCAATCAATGCAGACCTACTTATTCTAGAAAATATCTCACTTCATTTTCCAATACAAAGAATGATTTAATACGACTCCTTACAACATTCACCTAATTCTATCATCTGTGTCGTTTTGTTTCTGTATTGACTGATTGGTCTCTTCATTATAAGCTGCAATTTCCTCTTTTTTTTTTTTTGCATGTCTATTAATTTTTTATTGGATTCTATACATTGTAAATATAATGTTGAGTGTTAGAGTTTGTTTGGGCATTCTTTTTCTTTCTGGGACACAATTAAGTTACTTGGGAACAGCTTGATCCTTTTGAGACATGGTTTTAAGGTTTGTTATTTGTTCCCAACAGTCTTTATTCTAGGGCTAATATGGCCCTACTACTGAGGCAATACTCTTCTGAGGATTCTATTCAAAATTCTGTTTTAGGAGGCTCTCTGTTCAGGTACCTCCTACTTGACCTGTGGCCTGGAAAAGCAATCCAGGCAACAAGATAAGCAATTCTATCCCATTTGTTTCCTCTTCTAAGGGATCACTGTGCTGACTGCCTGTTGTCCAATATACAGAAATTATTGTTTCATATATTTTGTCTTTTGTTGTTGTTGTTTAAGGTGCGGTGGAGGGGAGGATCTGCTTCCTGTATTCTAGTACGATGAGACATGAAAGTATTACTTCCCCATACAAAGAACACCATTTTTAGCAAAAACATATATAAGGAGAAAAAAATGAGACATCACCATGAGTTAATATTATTAAAGTAATAAGGCATTATACTTCCCAATATTTCCATTTTTTCACTTTTTTATATCCTGAAGTGTTTATCCATGATAAGGATGCACCATAAAAACATTTTGGATGTGTAAATAGTATTCTGTATCATTTAGGGTCCATCCAGGAGTAAGAAAGCACTTAGTAATTTGAATAGGTATGATATGAGAAAACAAATATTAACTATTTACAGGGAATTAGCTACTATAGATGAAAGAAAATGTTCAAGAATATTACAGGACTGAGGGAGAGTACTGAACAGAAGGAATAAACTGAAAAGAGGCCTGTTTCCCAAAGTTGGGATTCACACCTCTTTGGAGAAGGCGTGGCTGCAGCCTCCTGAGATGGTGGTGAAGTTACCAGGGTTACCACGGGTCAGAGTTGGTCCACAAATACGAGGCCAGCGTTGGCAGAAGGAAACGACAGGCTGGGACCGGCACACTTGACAGTGAGCAGCACCTCGAGTCCCACATGCTGAGGCTGGCAGCCACACACTGCAGTAGCCAGACGAGAAAGGGTGTCCCTGAATCCAGAAGGGAAGCCACTTCTCCTGTAGCCTCACTCCACAGCCCTCTACTGGCAAAGGAGAAACGTTGAACTCCAGGGTCACAGGCAGGGCAATAGAGTTGAATTTGGAGTTAAGAAGCAATAATCTGATAGCTGACCCATGCTATGATCTTTTCCTCCTTCTCTTTATTTCCCAGTAGGATAAATGTGATTATGAAGGGAGGTAGGAAATAAGAACCAACATGAGTGGTTTGACTAAAAACCCTTCTCAGGCTGATCAATTTCAGTAAATATGAAAATTAAAAATATCAAAATTAATTTATTTGAAACAAAATGCGTTTGGGTACCCCCATAGAAAATGTTTATACACTTTTGGGATAAAATCCCTCTATGATTTATTTATAGCTCATGCTCACTTCTCTACACCCATCCCTCCCTGCTCCAGCAATACTAAGCTTCTTTCCTATTTTTCCACAAATTCTGTTGTTTCTCAGCACTGTACCTTGAATTATAGTGTCTTCTCTGTATAGAATTCCCTTTCTGCTCCATATCATTTCAAGAGTTACCTTAACTGGAAAGCTCTCCCTTGAATTACTTAACTGGACTGAGTTACATGCCCCTCCTCTGTGCTTCCATAATGATACCTGTTTATCTTCATTAGCAATATCAACTTGTCACTTTCATTGCATTATTTTACTGTTGATTACTTATCTGTTTATGTCCACTATCTAACAAAAAAATGGTTTTATGTCATAAATAAATAATGAATAAACAGTACAACTAGAGTTATCCAGGAAAGAGCATTGTAAAAGAGATGTAGCCAACAGAGATATAAAATATAAAACATGTTCAACCAGATTCGGTGATAAATTAGTTAGGGAGGTATAGAAGAGGGAAAAAAATTGCAGAAATGCTTACCTGCTTTCCAGTGTTTTAGTTTAGGTAAATTGATAGGGATAATAATGTTAGAGCTAGCAAATAGACGGGTTGGGGAACAGCAGAGTACAAATTGGCTATACATTGTCATGTAAAAACAAACAAACGACAAAAAAAAGCCTCAACCAACCAAAACAAACAAACAACATTCTCTATAAATGACCAGAGAGTAACTCTTTTAGACTCTGTGGGTCATACAGTCTCTGTGACACTACTCAACTCTGCTTTGTAGCACAAAAGAGACAAAGGAAAATAAAAAAGCAAGCAGTCAGCTGAATTTAGCCCATGGGCTGTACCTGGCCATCCCGTGTAACGGTAGTCATTTTAACAGTTGAACTGGGGTGGATAGTTTAAAATGGCCTCATTCATATGACTGGAAGTTGGTGTCAGCTCTTGTTTGTAGCACCTGGTATTTTCCTACATATACTTTCATCCACCAATAGGCTAGACTGGGTTTCTTACAAAGTAATATTCCAAGGAAGTAAAAATGTTAGCTGCTAGACCTCTTAAGGCCCAGTGTCACAGTTGCACAACATAATTTTCACCACATTTTATTGGTCAATGTGAGTCTCAGGGTCAGCCCAGATTTGAGGAATAGGGGAAATGGATCCAGCCTCAATGAGAGGAGCTGAAAAATGTTATGTCCATTATTTCAATGTACCATAGGGAGGCATAAGGGTTTGGAGTTTAGGAGATAGCTAAAATTAAAAATATGTTTTATGGTTGTGAGTACTTATGTTATAACTTAAACCATGAAAATGAATGATATTTCATGGGAGAACTAGATACATATCTAGATATATTTATTACACACAGATATTTATTACCATATATTTCATAATGAATGAACCACTCTTTAAATATCAACATTTAGATTTAGATTTAGAAAACATAATATTGAGTGAAAAACAAAAATTTCAAAATTTTATGCAAATATGTGTGCATTTATATAAATTTAAAATATGTTAAATTTACATTTTGCTTTTGGATGATTATAATGACTAACACGTAGTGCTTTTATATGCCAGGTCCTCTTCTAAGCACGTTTTATATACTATCTATATCATTATTACAAGAAACTTTTGAGGTTGGTACACTAGTACAATAATCTTTTTTAATATAAATGATGAAGTTGATCCAAATAAAGGTCAAGTAACTTGCCCTGGGCCAGGGAGTTTAGTGGCAAAGCTTGGATTTAAACCCAATTTAAAAACATGGATTGGCTATAGATCAACTTTCTAGATAGTTGTTGCCTGTAGGTAGGGAGGAATGGGACTAGAACTGGCCAAAACAGGAATTGTAATTTTATCAATATCTAGATAGAAAGATAAATAGTCTAGCTTTTCCAGTAAAAAGGCCCAGAAACAATTACCAAACAACCTGCTTAGTTGTGATGAATATCCCTAGTATCCCAATTGTGATCTTAAAATACATTTCTCATGAAAATTAATGGGGCTTAGCAAAATGGGTGATTTCCAATTCCAGGTTTGTGTTGGGAAATGTATAAGATGAACATGAGATAACTCGATGTACCAGATAGCAAGCATACCACCAAAGACTATTAAATCATGTTAAAACGAACAAACAAAAACCCTTCTGGCTGGAGAAATGAGAAATTGAACTTCAGTGAGGATAATTACCGCAATAGATTGAATCACACTGAATGCACTTAACCCTTAAGTTCATAATAATAGGTAAAACATTGTGCATCTTTGCAGAATGCCTGATAACTAGTGCATTTTCTTGTAAACTGGTAAGAAAAGGGAAACAATCAAGGTTTTTTTCTGCCTTTTCTGTATCACCTGCATCTTCTGGGGGGCAGGGGGGGAGGAGGGCAAGTTCTTTTTAGAGAAGTGAATAGAATAACCAACCAAAAGGCAACAGAATATCATCATTTGACAACCCTAAGTGAATTAATGAATTCATATAATTATCAAAGGCTGCTAAGATCACAAAAGAGAGCTATCCAAACATTGTGTATCTCCTTAGAGAGGTATATATACTACCCATGAGCAATCTTGCCAATAATGTAAAACTGAATCAGATCAAGCCTCTACCTCTAATTTCCAGTTTGCAAAGTACTGAGAAAGATGTTAAATGATACTATAAGGGCAAAGTCAGCAAAATGCAACGAAATTCAGATAGATAACAAGAGACTTTATACAACAGACCGACTGATTAAGAGAAAAATAGACTGACATGTAAGAAACTGGAAATCGCCATGTCATCCTAACAACAAGTAAAAAGCTTGAACAAACTGAAAAAACAACTCCTCTTAGCTTCATAAAAGTGAGGTCACAGGGCAAACAGCTGTCCCCCAAATTATAGAGACCAACAGGGGAATAGAAAGAATCACAGCTTACCGGAGCAAACACCCAGGAGCGCCAGCCATGGCAGGAACCTGTGCCAGGGAGAGGGGATCACGCTGGGATTGACGAACTGCTGGAGACTCCATATGGACGCGTCTAAAAGAGAACAATAGGGAGACACAGTCAGAGGGGGGACCCCACACTTTGTGAGTTTTACCTCTAAGAATTCAACCAGGTTCTCACCGGCGGTATCAGAAAAAAAATCACCGTGTGCTTCCGGCAGGGGGTGGGAAAGGGAACCATTTTGAAACAGGCCAGAGCACTCTGTTCTTCACACGGTCTCTCCACAGGTGAAACTATTGAACTGGAGCCTAATCTGCGGAGCTTTTATCGGAACCTACCTGACCTGGAGGAAGGGAGCCAGCCTTACCTGCCTCTCACTATCCTTCCTATCCCAGTTAAGGAGAAGGGGCTGGACAGTGAGAAGCCAGTATGAGTCAAGCCCAGAGCACAGGCTCACTAAAAGACTAAGCTACTCAGACGATGAGAGGATGCTTTCCCCTCCCCCACACCTTACCACCACATCACCAAAGGCCGATTTATAGCAGTTTCTTTTACCCGATATATCATTTCCAGCTATCAAGAAAAAAATGACAAAACATGATAAAGGGCAAGAAACACAGTTTGCAGAGACCGGGCAAGCATCAGAATCAGATTCAGATATGACAGACATGTTGGAATTAACAGAATTGAAATTTAAAACTATTGTGATTCGAGTAGACTGGTAGATGTCAAGGGCTGGGAGAGGAAGAAAGGAGGCGATGTTGGTCAAAGGGTACAAACTTCCAGTTATAGACAAATAACTTCTAGGGATCTAAAGTATAGGGTGGTGATTATAACTAACAACACTGTATTGTATCCTTAAAAGTTGATAAAAAAGTAGCTCTTAAATATCCTCACCACCACCACCACACCAAAAAAATTGGTAATTATGTGAGGTTATATGTGTATTAACTAACCTTAATGTGGTAATCATTTCACAATATATACATGTATCAAATCATCATTTTGTACACATTGAACTTACACAATATTATGTGTCAAATATATCTCAGTAAAGCTGGGGGGAAAAGATGCTAAAGACTCTAAGGATAAAGTAGACAGCATGCAACAACAGATGTGTGATAAGCAGAGAGATGGAAATTGTAAGAAAGAACCAAAAAGAAATGCTAAAGACAAAAAACATTGTAACAGAAATAATGGTGGTCTCATTAGTAGGCTGGACACAGCTGAGTAAAGAATCTCTGAGCTTGAGAATATCTCAATGAAAACCTCCAAAACTAGAAAACAAAGAGGAAAAATATTAAAAAACAGAATCAGATATCCAAAAACGATGGGACAATTATAAAAGATGTAATACATGTTTAATGGGAATTCCCAAAGGAGAACAAAGAGAAAACAAACAAAAGAAATATTTGAAACAATAATGTAATAATCTCTCTATTTTTTTCCTCTCTCCCTGAAGTTCTCCAAAATAATGTCAGATATCAAACCATAGATCCAGTAAGCTCAGAGAACACCAACCAATATGAAAGACCAAACAAACAAACAAAAAAACCCAATCAACCAAACAAAAAATCCCACCAAAAAAATACACACACACAAAAAAAACCTAACCTAGGCATATTATTTTTAAACTACAGAAAATCAAAGATAAGTGAACAGTCCTAAAAGAAGCCAGAGGAAAAAACATTTTCTTATAGAGGAGCAGAGATAAGAATTACATCTGACTTCTCAGAAAACCTGCGAGCAAGAAGAGAGTGAAGTGAAATATTTAAAGAGTTGAGGGGGAAAAAAACCCCACCAACCTAGAATTCTGTACTATGTGAAATTCTTCTTCAAAAGTAAAGGAGAAATATACTTTATCAAACAAAAAAAAAATTGAGGGAATTTGTTGTCAGTAGATCTGTCTTGCAAGAAATGTTAAAAGAAATTCTTCAGGCAGACGGAAACTGCTATAGGACAGAAACTCAGATCTACATTAGAAAAAAGAAAGAGTATTAGAGAGGGAATAAGTGAAGGTAAAATAAAAACTTTTATTTTTCTTATTTTTAATTGATTTAATAGATAATGGTTTGTTCAAAATAATAACAACAAATTATTCAACTATTGCAGGGAAGAAAAAGTCAGTCAGGCTCCCTCACCTGGCTGCCTTACGGAATACAGTGTCTCCCCAGATGCAGACGATGAAATGTAGACAGACGCTATCCATCACAGTGATGTTTGTGTTTATGTGCCTTATGTAAACACCTTGGCTGTGTGCTATCTTTGTTCCTGCACAATATAAAGCCCGGCCATTTGTACCAGGCAGGCGGTACCTAGAGAGCCAGTAAATAAAGTATGTCTACTCTGCCTTTGGCTCCACACATCTTCTTCCAGCTCCCAGAGTCTTTTGCGGGCACCTTACACCGGGACCGTTGCACTTCCCAACAACTATGCATGCACATATGTGTGTGTATTATATATATGCGTATGTATAAGTGAAATGAATGAGAACAATGATATAAGGAACAGGAGGAAAGAATTAGGATTACCTCATTATTATAAGGTACACTTTCTTGTGAACATATCAATTATATGTTTTTTAGTGGTTGTCCTAGTTCTAATATACATTACAACTAATCCAACCTATATATTTTTTTTATTTATTTTATTTTTTTGCTGAGCCATCCTTCCACCTGTTGGCAGCTCAGTGGCAGCTCAGCTCGGGCCATGAATCAAACCGGCAACCCTGTTGCTCAGAGCTCGCACTCTTGAGGGAGCTCTTAACCAACTGAGCCACTTGGCCGGCCTCTCAACCTGTTTTCACATAACACTATTCCACTTCGCAGGTGATTTAGCAATCACACGCCTTGATATTTACCCAAAGAATTATAGCAGCCTTGTTTACAAGGGCCAAAACTTGGAACCAACCAAGATGCCCTTCAATAGGTAAACGTATAAATAAACCAGAAAATCTAGAAAATGGAATTTTCTCTCATTTCTCTCATTTCTCGTCAGTGCTAAAGAGAAATGACCTATCAAGCCTGAAAAAAAAAAAACAGAGGAAAGTTAAATGCATATTACTGACAGAAGCCAATCTGAAAAGACTACATACTGTATGATTTCAACTATGTAATATTATGGAAAACAAAAACTATGGAGGCAGTAAAAAGAGATCAACAGTTTGCCATGGGTTGAAGAAGGGAGGGATGAATAGGTGGAGTACAGAGGATTTTTAGGGCAGTAAAACTATTCTCTATGATACCATACAGTAATACTGAATACATGTCATACATTTGTCCAAACCCTTAGAATATAAAACGCCAAGTATGAACCTTAATGTAAACTATGGATCAGGTGATTATAACGTGTCTATGTAGGTTCATCAGTTGTAACAAATGTACTACCCTGGTAGGGGATGTTGAAAATGTGGGATGATGCATGTGTGGAGGCAGGGAATATATGGAAAATCTCTGTATCTTCTGCTCAATACTGCTGCAAATCTAAAACCGCTCTAAAAAGTAGTCTATTTTTAAAATAAAGAAAAAAAATATGAAAGGGAAACTACAGATTAAATATAGGGTAGTTCCTTATTTGGATACTGAGTAAAAAAATAAATATAAAAAACTTTTTAAAATAATAAGATAACAAAGGGAATTTAAACACTGGACATTTGATTATTCTTAAGAATTAGGTTTAATTTTTTTAAGTATGATAATGGAATTGTGGGGTTTTAAAAAATAACCTTTTTCTTTTAGGCATACAGACAAAATATTTAAAAGATGAAACCATATTGTGTCTAAGATTTGCTCCAAAATTATCAAGGAAATAATGTGGGTGATTATTTAGAAAAATTAGATTAAATGAAATTGTCCATAAATAAATACTCTGATGTGAGGTAAAATGAACATGAGATACATTGTACTAGTCTCTCAACTTTTATAAATAACTGAAATTTTCCTCAATAAAAAATTCAACAATTCAACAATATCATACACACACACACACACACACACACACGCACACGCACGCACACAAAACACATACTCGTGCTATGAATTATAATAAAATTAACACACAGCTCTACCATTCAGATTAACTTATAATAGCAATACTGTTACATCCAGCTGGTGTTCCTCCCTGATCTCTACGCCTTTAACTCTATCCCAAGTGGTAACCATTATCTTGACTTTATGTTATTCCCTGAAGCTTTCATCATTATGATCATCATTTTATTGTGTTTCTGAAGTGCCACTAAATATTTGGTTTTGCTTGTTTTTGAGCTTTAAAAAATTTTTGTCACAGTTTAAGTAATCTTCTGAGATTCACTTTTTCCACTCTGTGCTATGATTTTAAACTTTACTCACATAACTTATTTCACTTAGTTCATAAAATACAGTTATATGAGAACGTGGCATAATTATAATTAGTAGTTTAAAAATCTAGCCCTCAAGTAAAATAAAGAAGAGCAGACAGCAAGACCTTCCATCAATTTCCTCATCTTCTAACAGAAGATAAACTACATGGTAGGTACTTAATAAGTGCACATTTAATGAGTAAGTATGAACAAATGAATAAGTATTTATGGGAAAAAATAGTTAACAAATGTGTTTCAACAGCCACCACCACAACAAAAGAAGTGGAAATGATTTCCTTGTAAACAAAAATATTTTTTCAATTTTAAATCAATTTATTAGAATAGCTATAAAAAGGCAGTAGTTAGAGTTTTCTATACTAGATGAAATTGAGCAAATGGACTCTAATTCTTTGACTCAAGTTCCACTTCTAAATTATAACATATAGTATTACAATATATATTTTCTCAAAAACTAATCTAATTTTAGGATTTAATCACATAAAATTTAACTTATGATTTTGATATTCAGTACAATAAAATTAAAGATACCAAATATCATTTCCAGAAAGGAATAATAATAACTACTTTAGCTAATTGAAAACCTACAGATGGTTGGCACTAAAACTGATGGATGCCCTGAAGTCAAAGCTGATGCAAGAAATATTAGTCTTCAAAAAAAGAATGTGACTCAATTTCAAACAATTCTCTTCTTCAATTGGGAAGGATTTTACACTTGGGAGCGAGGCCAGGGATTTATAACATTGTTTTCTTTCAATAGTACGCTGGTTACTCTGTATTCAAACACAACAGCTTCATTGTACAAACTCAAGCTTCATATTTCATTTTTATTACTTTTAGGAGACTGTGATAGTATTGAATTTAGAAAGGGATGACTAATACCATGGTTGACATTGTTGACCAAGCACTTCTTTGCAAGGAGCATGAGTCTTTGCCAACAATGGCCGTTGCTTCTTTAGATAAAGCCTTATAATAGAAGTTCAGAAAGGAAATGATGAACCACAATTTTAACCCAGCAACTGGAACCATTGCTTAGTATTACTAAGGGCTTTAAAGGCTCAGTAAACATTGATCAACATGAATATCAAGATAGGTAGATTTATCTGTTAAATATTTCCGATCTTTTTTGCAGATGCTATACCGTTTGGTTCTCCTTCTGCTTATTTTAAAAAGAGAAACTTTTTGCTTTCAATGAACATTGACACCTTGAATAAAGACTTCTGGTCTCTAGAAATATGAAACAATAAACTTCTGTAATTTTCACACTTCCTTCTCAGTAATGTATTTAAAAAGTAATGAGAAAACTAGCAAAGATGTAGACTTGAAAATAATATTATCAAACTTAAACTAATTGACATTTGTGGAACATTACAGCCAATAAGAGCACAATAATTATTATGTTTAAGTGTACATGAGAGATATTCTGAACAATAAAAGAATTCTCAATAAATTTAAAATGACTCATGTCATATAAAGTATGTTCTCTGACCACAATGCAATAAAATTTTAAATCAATTACAGAAAGATATCTGAAAATTTTCCAAATATTTGGAAACAAATCAACATAATTCTAAATAACTCATGAGTTAAAGAAACCAAGTGAGAAATGAGAAAGTATTTTGAACTGAATGCAAATGAAAACACAATCTGTCAAAATTTGTAGCATACAGCCAATGCAGTACTTAGAAATTTATATTAGTAAATGCCTATATTAGAGGTGAAAACAAATCTTAAATGAAGGGCTTCAGCTTCTACCTTATGAAACATCTATAAATAATTGACATCCCTATATTAAAAAATTAATTAAAATTATATGGTCATCTCAAGAGATGCAGATAAAAGAGCAAATAAAACCCTGTGTGAAAAGAAAAAGGAAAATAATAAACATCAGTATATATATATATATATATATATATATATATATATATATATATAAATAACTCAGTGAAACAGAAACAGAGAAACAATATAGAAAAATCAATGAAGCCCAAAACTGCTTCTTCGAGCAGATCAATAAAATTGACCTATAACCAAACTTATCAGGAAAAAAAAAAAAGGAAAAACAGAAAAGCAGATTACCAATATGAGAAATTACCAATGAGAGAAATGACATCACTAGAAATTCCATGATGTGAAAAGGATAATAAGAAAAGAATATAAGCAACTTCTTTTGTTAATTAATTTGGTAAGTTAAATAAAATGGACAAATTCCTTGAAAGACACAACCTATCAAAGCTCACTTGAAAAGTTATAGATAATCTGAATAGCTACATATCTGCTAACGGCATTGAACTAATACTATAAAAACTTCCCACATAGAAAACTCTAGGCCCAAGATAATTTCACTAGTGAATTCTACTAATCATTTAGGAATAAATAATACTGACTCTACACAAACTCATCCAGAATATTGAATAAAAGGAAATCTGATATTACAACCAAATGCATTAGCATAAAAGAAAACAAAGAACCACTATCCTCATGATTTTAATAATATTTTATCAAATCTAATCAGACAATAAATAATAATATGCCATGACCAAATGGGTTTAATCCTATAACTATACAGTTGGTATAACATTAGAAACTAATTAACATCCTTCACCATATTAACAAAAAATTAAAGCCATATAATCATCTCAATAGATGCAGACAAAGCATTTGACAAAATCTCACACCAATTCTTATAAAAGCTGTCAGAAAATTCGAAATACAAGGGAATTTCCGTAACCTGATAAAAGGCATTGTATTTGTTTCCTATTGCTACTATAACAAATGCCACATATTTAATGGCTCAAAACAACACAAATATATTATCTTAAAGTTCTGGAGGTCAGAAGTGTAAAATGGGTTGTCAGGGCTACGTTTCTTCTGGAGGTCCCAGGGAAGAATCTGTTTTCTTTCCTTTTCCAGCTTCTAGAGGCTGCCTGCATTCTTTGGGTCATGGTAAATGGGAAAAATACATTGTGGTATATCAATACAATAAAATTCTACACAACAATAAAAAAACTACTAATACACACAAAAACGTGGCTGAATCCTAAAATAATTTTACTGAGTGACAAAAAACAAAGAAATGCATGCCCTATGATTTCACTTACTAAAAATTCTGGAAATTACCAACTAATCTATAATAGAAACCAAATTAATGATGACCTGAGGATGGTTGTGGATGGGGATGGGGATGGGAGAAGGGGAAGTGTGTCTGAAGGAAGATATGAGTATTTCAAAGGGGCACGGGAACACTTTGGAGGAAATGGGTATATTTGTTATCTTGATTGTGGTTATGGCTTAATGGGTGTATACACATGAGAAAACCTAAAATTGTACACTTAAATATATAGCTATTGTAGGTCAATTTTATCTCAATAAAACTATTTTAAACCAAATTCTTTAAGTTTTTGGCCTTTCATGTTCCAAAAAACTAAAACTCATGTTACAATAAATAGGAAGTGTGTTTATCTTGTATCTGGAATTTGGACACATATCTAAAATTTTTCACTTCAAGGATTATACTGACAGATGATAACCATGGATCACATTCCAAAGAATTTAAACTTCTGATGATGACTCTGAAACAACTCAGAAGGATGTTCAACTGAGTGACATTTAAGGTAGAACTAAGATCTATGTGATTATCTAAGGATTCATAAATGTTAAATCTCTCAGATGTCTGAACACATTTATTTAGTGTTTTACAATTCAATAAACAAAATGATCATTACAATACATCTAGTTAACATCCATGCATGTACTTGAAACTAATATAATGTTTTATATGTGAATTATACCTCAATTAATACATAAAATCAATAAATAAATAGATCTGTTGCTGGGAAGGGGAGGGAAGGGGAGCTAGTGAGGGAGAATTAATGGTGAAGTTTAGTTATTTTATGAGCACAAAATGGTAGTACTTCAGATATTACTCTGCAATAAAGATTCTTAACTTGTCATCCGAGAACCGCAAGTTTTGAGGATGGGTTCAAAAATATGAAAATGTTTCATGGACACATGTGTCTTTTTCCTGAGGAGAGGGCCCATAGATGTGATCCAAGTATTGAGAGGCTTCATAATCTAAATGTTAATGACTTCTCAATGATTTACATCAAGAAAACATTTATGGAAAAATCTAATGTCAAACTGGCCTACTGTTGTTCATTAAGATAGTTTTAGGACTAGCCTGCTGATGTTTATAAGCTTTGTAACACATGTGGCAGCGAATCTCTTTCGCAATGAAAAATAAGCTCTTGCCAAATGTGTTACTCAAAATGTTATACATTAAATGCTAGTCTTGCTGAGCAAAAGAAAACTGAATCAAATATTTCTAACCAGTTCTCTTATCATATGTATAGAGTTATCGGATTTAGTGTAGACAATCAATAGTTTAAACTACAATATAATCTCAATATTTTTATTTGAAATATTCTGTTAGGATAACATTCAATAAATTAATGGAAACCAGTCAATTTTGTTAAAGGTAGTCAAACAATTTACCTAGGTGAACCACCTGCATATATTTTCATATGTCCTTACAACATTTTCACATTTGGTAGTAAAAGGTAAATATAATTATGTTATGTGTTAGGAAATATACTTGAATCTGAGTAGGCCTTCACCAATCTTCACTTCTGTTTTCTCGTTTGTCCTGTTTTACATATCTCTCTCAACTATTATGGTAATCTATATTTATCATGATCTTATTTTCTCTGACAAAATCTTGTAATAATTTATCAGTTACATAATTTATTAATGAAATAAAATATGTAAAATCAGAACTATCCTGGAAACTTCAAGTCCTCTCAAATCACTCTTATCCAATCAAATTATGTCTGTAAATGTCCAGATGCTAAGAACATACTCCTTTGCACAGTGCTGTTTGCATGTGTATTTCCATCTATTTCTTTTGTCCCAAAATGTTCTTAGCTATGTCTTAGAAATGAGCTGAAAAACTGATTAGACCCCTATTGCAATGGTTCTGCTTTTAAATATTTATACTCAGTATATTCCTCTCAATATTCTTTGATTTATCCTCTCCTCTTACTCTGTTCTATCACTCTTCTCCAATCCTTATTCTCACTCAATGTTAACATCATTTTTAGAATTTTTTTATAAGCCAGCTTTTTGACAACCAGAGCCCTCTTCCAGCCTCTCAGCTGTAGATATTTCTCAGCTATTTTTTATTTATCTTTGTTTAATATCAACAAGCATGTTTATCTTGTTTATTGTGTTCAACTGCGACCTCCCTACTCTGCCTCTTCCATCTTGAGAACCAAAGAATGAGGTTCTGCCCAGCTGCAGTCTCGTTTGGTGTGACATTAACATGTGTTTCTTTTCTATTCCTGATTTGGTTCAAAAATATATCGATACTGGGGAAACAATTTTCCAATTAAATTACTTCTGAGGAGGGAAATAGGAAGATTGTTGCAAGGGAGATAATGTATAAATACACGTTGCATGCAAAAGGCACTCAATTAAATGGTAGTATTGTTTATTATTATTCCGGTACTTACTGTTGTATAATAAACAGTCTGAGTGTATTTTAATTTTAATTCCTGTCCTGAGGTCAAGATTTTTTGGTTTGTTTGTTTATTCATTTTTTGTCTTTTGGACAAAAAGAGGACTTTCATGGTTATGTCTAAATGTTTCTCTCTTTTCATTGACTTTCCTAGAATGTGATAAGAATTTTGGACTCATGTAGGTCCTTTTACAGCTCAGAAAATTGTTTTTTATTTGTTTTTCATTATTACTTATTCTGATTTTGGGTTTTTTTCCCCTGCTAAATCTATTATCTATATATTAATTCTCTATTCTTTTTATGCCATGTTTTCATATCCTCTCTTGCAAGTCTTTAGTATATGCTCTTTCCCTCTACATTCTGAAAAAGCTTTGGAAGTTTTTATCACTGACATAATCCTATGCAATATTATGTCTGCTTCTGAGCCTCCACAATGAATTTTAACCATGTTATTTTTTTCTTAGTTTCTTGAAATTTGTACTTAGTCATTTTGCTTATTACCTCTTTGTGTTATCTTTTTAACTGGTGATGTTTTCTCCTTATGAGTTTCTGCTCCTGTTTCAAAGAGGCCAAGACTTTCTACATTCTATTGAAAATGTCTACTCATTTTCTAAACCTGAGAATGGATTATATTTTAGATTATTTTCAAAAATATTCTCTTCTCATGAGTTTTCAGTAGCTGCTTCTTTTCCCTTGTTCTGCAGTATTTTTACATTGCTCTCTCTTGCTTCTTTAGCTATCTTTGAATGAGGCCAAATCTTTTCAGATTTTATATTTGTCTACAGATGAGTTGTGTGGATCGCCATTGGTCCAAGTCATACATTCTTGGATAATGGTTAAATTTCTCTTTCAAATCTACAGCTGGAGAGAAAGTTGATATAAATAGCTCCTGAATCAATTCCTGAATCAAAAACAGGCGATTCAGCTATGTATGACTGTGACTGCCATGTATCCGATAAAAAATGTCCTGTTCTCTTCCCTTCTGAATGATAAGCTATATAAATTACTGCAATTCCCATGATATATTCTTTCTCAGAATTTCGGATAGCCTCCAACTCTTACTATAGTGTTTTATTTGTGGAAACTACTCATCTTAGATAATAATGCTTCATTACTAGATCTCTACTGTCCAGCTGGCTTTCTGGGATTTTCTTTCTTTGACTAGATAAAGAATAGGATTCAGATGCCCACCCCCACCCCCAATAAAAAAAAATGAAGGGCAACACCATCTAGTTATCCCCAAACACAATAAATGCATAATAGAATGACAGTAGCTTAATATTCTGCTTGCAATTAGTGTTAAGTGTCCAATCATTGAACCTACAGTAGGACAGGTGCAACCTGTCACCTCTATGAGGTGAAACCTGGGT
Organism: Hipposideros armiger; assembly: GCF_001890085.2. Classification (NCBI taxonomy): domain Eukaryota; kingdom Metazoa; phylum Chordata; class Mammalia; order Chiroptera; family Hipposideridae; genus Hipposideros; species Hipposideros armiger. Next base: position 121,771 of record NW_017732420.1, on the reverse strand, counting down.
GACCTGCGAGGTGAAATTTAGTAAGTTTTTTTTTCCTAGTCATATTAACTCTCACATGCTAAACAATGACTCCTTCCAAAATCTTACTTTAGATTGTCTATGGACTTAAGTGTTTAGTGTTATTTTTTGTAACATTTTCTGCCGTTATCTTCATAAATATTTCAGTGGGAAGTAAGGAAGAAGACACTGGGAACTAACAGCCAAATACCACCTAAATGAGAAATCCAGGTGAGAATATTTTTTCTTCACTCATGAATTTTTTCTTTCTTTTTTCAAGGTAATTTCTTTTTTTTTAAATTTATTTTTTTATTGTTAGTTTCAGGTGTACAGAACAATGCAATAGTTACCCTTTTCACCCTCACAAAGTAACAACCCCTCTCCCCCCATCTATTGCCCTCCCACCCCCGATATCATGCTTGTCTATTACAATTCCATTGAATCCGTTCCCACTCTCTACTCCATGTCCCGAGCCTATATGTATATATAATTATAGTTGACATACTATATTATTCAACATCAGCTTCAGAAATACAATGCGGTGGTCAGGCCTCTACGACTGGATTAAGAAACTTTGGTACATTTACACAATGGGGTATTATTCAGCTATAAAGAAGAAGGAAATAGTACCCTTTGCAACAATATGGATGGAACTAGAGAACATTATGCTAAGTGAAATAAGTCAGTCAGAGAATTTTTTCTTTCTTATTAAAAGATGTTAAGAATCAGTTCCATTTTTGGTTAGTTGGTCATTTATTTGTTTGACTCATAGGCATCTTCTATAACTTGTTGAACTTGAAGTTCCCAGATTTCTGTGGTGTCATTCTTGTGTCTTTATCATATGGCACTGCCAAGAGTTATATTACAGAAGTAACAAAGAAGAAAAATACAGAAGTTTGATAGCATCTGATCAGCTTGCTTTTGTATAGTTTTCCATTTGAATAGTTGTTTATTCTTAAAAAAGATTGGAAAAGTAACTAATATATTTTGAACATCTCCTCTAACCAGCACTGAACTAAGTTCACTGATGTATCTCTTCCTACTAAAATGTTTGAAAGAGAGGACATCTAACAATCATTAATACAAATGAGACAAGATGAGTCTCAGAGAAGTCAAGTGAGCTGTTCAATGTCATACAACTTGCAAGTTGCCAATTAAAATTTCAGCCCAGCTCAGATAGGTTTGACTACTGAGTCTCTGGCTTTTCCAGAATACCGTAATGAACATTTATTATAATATGTGAAGCAACTCACACATTCACATTTTGTGTGCTGTCCTTAATAGAAAACTATTAACCAGATACAAACAATAAATGAATTGTGCTGATGACACTTCCAGATCTTTGTTTTTCTGCCTGGTGTAAAAAGACCAAGTTTGGCAAAAGTAAATAGTTACAACACTTTTGAAAAATCTTTCTACTGTCTCATAACATACCATAAACTGTTTACAAAATTAAAATATTTGAATCATCATCTCTTGCTTGTTATGTAATACTCTACTATTTGAAAATATGTGTTTTGATAACTGGAGTCCATATTAATGATTTGGGGGAAAACAGAGGCTTCCAGATAGAAGGCCTTTGAAAGAAAGTAAGTCTGGAGTCTTATCCCTATCTTACCATCTGGAAATGCTAGGGATCCTACCCCTTAGTTATAAAATAGTGAACCCTACCTAGCTCCCAGCAGGGAACTACATCATTGTGCTCTGCTGGTCATAAAGCCTGCTGGGAATGAATTGGGGTCACATTTGTTGGAGTAGAATTAGTACAAGTATGTGGGCAAAACATGAACTAAAGCTATAGCCCTAATGGGGAAGAGGTGCCAACAGTGAGAAACAGTCTCCGTAGAAACTCAAGCAGATACAAGCTATTTATGAGCCGGATACACAGAACTTATGGGAGATAAAATGAGCCACAGAGGTGGATCACGCCACGAATTCTGCTTGAAAATAAAACACAGGAGAATGGGGATGGGGTCCAGTTCCTGAGAAATAAACATAGGGCAGTGTAAATGGACACAGACTCAAGCCAGCTGATTGAGTCAGACAGTCATGTCTTCCCACGACAAAGCTGGAAAAGCAAAGAAACCCTGGATAATAAGATGGCCCAGCACAAAGGAAACTATGTCATTGCCTCCCACCCCCACCACCACCATCATCATACACACATGGGTACAGGCAAATCTAGTTTGTAGGAATGCACTTGTCCTTTCCCAATTTTAGAGGATGGGCAAAGTAAGACAGGTAACTTTATGGTCTTGCCAATACACATCTTGTTCAGGCATTGTTTTATAAAAAAAGTCAGGTTTCTCACAGCAGTGTGCATGCTCACACTCAAGAGAATTGCAAATCTCTGTTGGATCTTATTCTTCAAGTATTTCCCCCTGAACAATAGTTTGAAAGAAAATCTTTGTCTGTAGGTTTATTAACAAAGGTTCAATATAAAGAGTTTTATGAGTAGAAAGGGCAATCCATATTACAGAATTAATTTTAGAAGAATAAGAAAACACTGACATATACTGATGCTCTATTATTATATGTAGGATGACCATATAATTACATATAGACAATATATTGTATTTCATGGACAGCTAAAACAAGCATAAACACATATCAAAATACTGATAACTTAGAGCTAGAGAACAGTGTGATTCAGGTGTCAATAATCAACTCCTCCCAAGGATATTTGGTAACACACTTATCCACTGTTCCTCCTTTGCTTTTCACATTAGTCACAGAGACCATTCACCCTGGCCTAGTCAATTCATTTTACTATAGAGGATAGATAAATCATACTTATTTCTGTACTAAGTTAAACATAAATTCTCAAATCTAATGCATAAGAACAAACTTCATCAATCATAGCTCTCTTGCTTTAGCTGTGTCTTTACTTCTTTGGCACAACAGAGATCCTTGCAAATAAAAGGAGTTCACTTTCTCCTCACTCATTTTCTGAAAAATGTCTGTAACAAAATAACTTCTCAACACTTCCCTAGTATGCCTTTCAAAGACATTTCTGACTATTGACAGAAAGAGAGCAAAGGCCAAGATCTATAGAAAAGACTTCCTTCTTCATCCCTAAAACACTTTTTGATTACTTTATTTGATTAAAAATTGAATATATTTTTGATAGTAAAAGTTATCCAAATCAATCTTGTGGTTTTACTATTTAATAGTTTCATGCACTCTGAATTAGCTATAAGAATTAGGTGCTATAGAAATGTATCAACACTTCCTCTTAGGAGTTATTTGATAATAACTCTCATAATTTTAATTGTACATGCCCTGGCATTTCTAGTTCTGTCTTTGTCCTTAGATATATATGTATAAATCCTTAGAGATATACACACAAGCACATTTGTTGCAGCATAATTGATATGTTGGAAATGGTTGAAATGCCCATAAACGGATATCTGGTATATTAGTTAAGCATCCTTGCAATAGAATACCATGCAATGTTGAAAAGAATGAAGTAGCTTCTGTAAGAGTCACTATAAAAAGATACCCAAGGCCGGCTGAGTGGCTCAGTTGGTTAAGAGTTCGCTCAAGAGTGTGAGCTCTGAGCAACAGCAATTCGATTCCCTGCCCAAGCTGAGTTGCTGCTGAGCTGGCAATAGGTGGCAGGATGGCTCAGCTAAAACAAACAAACAAACAAACAAACAAACAAAAAACCCAAATAATATTAAATAAAGAAAACAAGTCATAGATTATAGCATATAATACAATCACATTTGTATTTAAACATACATGTCTTTGAAAATGGTGTATGTACATAAAACATAAAATGTCTAGAAGGACTTGAAAGTTGTGGCTTACAGCGCTTCTCTCTGGAGAGTATGTTAGAGGTAAGATGAGGGAAGGATGATTTACAGTATAAACGTCTGCATAAAATATCATACATTAGTTTTATAAGAAGAAGTTTAGTATATATTTTCCACCCTACAGAACAAAAGTCTGATAAAAGTAAGTATTTCTAACACCAAATCCCTAAAAAAGAAAAATAGGTCTTTTAATGAATAGGAATGCAAGAAGGGAATATTGGCACTGATTTCCCATCTCACTACTCCCCCAGTCTTGATTTCATGCGGGATCCTCTCAAACAGGCTCAGGCATCCATCCCCCAGAGGATGACTGTGATTAAAAATGAATATCGTGTCAATGACATCTTTTGATCTTGACTTGTGTCTTCTGTTTCCTACGGCTGCTATAACAGATTACCACAAACTGGGTGGTTTAACACAACAGAAATTTATTCTCTCACAGTGCTGCTGGTCACTAGAAGTTTAAAATTAAAGTGCTGGAAGCACTGTGCTTTCTCTGAAGGCTCAAGGGATCTTTCCTGGCCTTTTCCTAGCTTCTGGTAACTGTGGCCAATCGCCAGTGGCCCTTGGCCCTCCAGCGGCATCATTCCAATCTCTGCCTCAGTCTTTACATGGCCTCTCCCCTGTGTCTGCCACTGTGTCTCTCCTCTTCCTCAAATAATCAGGATTAGGGCCCATATTAACCCAGTATGACGGCATCTTAATTTGATTACATCTGTAAAAACCCTATGTCCATAAAAGGTCACATTCCCTAGTGGGGAGGGCTTCAACAAATCTTTTTCTGAGGGACACAGTTTAACCCACAGCAACTTGATTTTTTAAGGTCATCCATTTTAAATTGCTTGTTTCATGAGATGAATCCTAATAGATTGTGTAGGCATTGGTGTGGCACCTGAATTAGAATGCTGATCTCACAGCAATCTCCGTTTCTAAAGGCTCAAAGCGGTGCCCCTTTCACAAACAAGTCTCTTCAGAATATCGGTATATCAGAAATGAAGACGTACTTTCCGTGGGTTTAACACCTTCTAAAATCCAATCTGAAGAGTGAAATACTTAATTACACTTGTTTCAACTACTTTATATAATTTAGAATGATTGTAGTCAGCAATTAAAACATTTTTATCACTAGAACCTGCTAGATGGAACAAATGCTCTCTGATATAGCGTGTATTTAAAGGTCTGACACTAAACACACAGAGTAGAACCCTTCTCCATTAATAAGGAGAAACAGCCATAACATTGTACATCAGAAATGTCATGATATGTACAAGTCGAATATTGATTTTTTATTTTACTTACCCTTTTAAGAAGGGATGATCACTGATTGCCTATTACATAGTCTCCTACACACCCACATAAGTAAACCTCCTGGGTGTTCAGTGTTAAATTCCTTCTGCTCTTTGACTTCTGAGAAATCCCTTTGGCTGCTTAACCCTATGAATATCCTGGGACTCCAACCAAAAGGATGCCAACCAACAGGAGCACCTCTCCTGCTACAAACTAATGATAATGCTGGAAAATACATTTTTTAAATGTTTTAAATACAGACATACCTTGGAGATATTGTAGGTTTGGTTTCAAGCCACAGCAGTAAAGCAGATATCACAACAAAACAAATTGTAATCTTTATGCTGGTGGAGGGTTTTGCCTTCAATTTGTAAAAAAAAAAAAAAAAAAATGCAACATTTAGGAAGCACAGTAAAGAGAAGCGCAGTAAAGCAAGGTATGTCAGTAAATAGCTGAGCTCACAAGAAAAAAAAAATCCCAGGTGTCAGAAATCAAGAGAAAATTTAAAGCTAGAGTGAGAAGCGCCTAAGTGGTCTAGACAAAGCTTTGACCCTACAGAGGCTTTAACAGTTAGAGGCTAGTGACTTGTTGCTCTTTTTTATTTTATTTTATTTTGAATGGATAATGCAACCACATGTTCAAAAATAATAACTGTACAATAAATTTTACTTTCATCCTGTCCTCATTGATCAGTTCCCTTTCTTCCTATGAACAAAGTATTATATTAGTTGATTATGATCCTTCCAGTGTTTCCTAGGTAATAATAAACACATGTCAATGTACATTTATTCTCCCCTTATACACAAAAGGTAGCCTACCATTGGTATGCAGTCTTATGGGACTTGCTTTCTATTTCAGGTAATAGTGTATCTTGGAGATTTCCTTGGTCTTTTAAAATACTGTATAGTACTCCTTTGTATGGAAAGCAATTATTTATTGATGGATAAGGTTGCTGCAGTATATAAACTTGTAATTAGATCATCATGTACATTTGTAAGTATATCTGCAGGATTAATTTCTATAAGTGGGATCTTTGGATTATAGAGTAAATTTGTTTTACTTTGAGAGCTACTGCCAGATTGCCCTCCATATAGGTTGTACTCTTTGACAGCCTGATCAGCGCTGAGAAATGCCTCTTCCTCTGCAGACTGACTCACAAAGCACATGTCAAATTTTTGGATTTTCTCCAATCTTATAGATATGAAATGGCATCTCACATCTCACAACTCCCATTTACATTTATTTTATTATCTATGGCAATGAGTATCTGTTCATACATTTAAGAATCTTTTATGTTTCTTTTTCTCTGAACCATTTATGTCCTTTGCCCATTTTTTCTACTGGGCTTTTGTGTTTTTGTTATTGATATCTTGGGACACGTTATGCATGAAACAATTATCTAGGGACTGGGAGTTTCATACTTCAAAAAATACAGAAAATACTATATAAAGTCTGTACTCAGAAAAGGATGACCTGTAAAACAACAGATCATAAAAGAAATGATTCATGAAAATCTATTCACTAGGTCAGGGAAGAGACAAAAATTTCTGGGCATTTCTGACCAGCCTATTCCTGGTTACTCTAGGGATGAATAAAAAGTTTTCTGTGAGAACTTTCTGTGTGTCCATATTTATAGTACCTAATTCGCATGGAGACTCTCGAAGCTTAGAGAACAAAATGCAAACTGGTCTAGAGTCGGTTAAACTCTGGAATGCACTGAGGATATGGCCCATAGTCCATAATTTGCTGATCTATAAGCTTCCTGGTGGCAGGGTCTTTCTATCCGAATTCCTAGAATATAGAGAGGAGAATGAATTAATGAATGGATAGATTACCACTGTATGAAATGCAGTTTTGGAGCAGTGATCCGTAGACATTTTCCAAGTGTTTTATTGAAGGAATTATAGCAGGGTAACACCATCTCTCCCACAACATGGCCCATGACAAGGATCCTGAGACTAGAAACCAGGCAAGGCTACTAATTAGTAACGTTCTATATTAAAGCACATAGGGATGTTGAATTCAAAGAAAGAAAATACAAGTGTTTTTAATGGGCTATAATTATGGGAATATTGAATTAAATATATGGAAATTAGCTTTGTAGTTTTGATCCAGGACCAAGTTGTTCATAGCAAGCCTATAATTTCCTAATTGTTAAAATAGAACAAATATATGTAAATATTTTAAAAAAGCATTCTTTTAACATTATTTTAACTTAACCTAATTTTAAATATGAAATAGTTAAAACATACAGAAAAATGTGTCAAATCATATAAAAGAAACCCAAGTACCCTCATGAGTTATAACAAATGTTAATATGCTGTTTTAAGAGTCAGGATAGGCTAATTATGCTATGAAACAAAAACCTCCAAGACATCACTGGCTAAAAGTAACAAAGATTTATTTCTATTTCATACTTCATGTTATGAGGAGTCAGCAGGGGGGTGGGGAGGGAAGCTCTATTCATTGAAGTCACTCAGTGTCTCAGTCTCCACAAGAGATTTCTCTACCACAACAGTGGGAGAGAGCATGAAGATTTGCACAACTGGGGGCGACACAAATCACATATCCGCACATTTCACTGTCCAATGCAAGTTATATGGCCATGCTTAAACTCAAGGTGTGGATAAGGGTAACACCCTTCCTTGTACTCGAGAACAGGAAGAACCAAAAATATGGGCAAGCATTTTTTCAGCAAAAGACTCAATAAAGAGACAGAAAAGACTAACACAAATTCCAACATGATTAATTTTTAAAAAACACCCCAAAAACAGTACAAATAAATAATATATATGAAAGGGAACATTAAGTTTGAACAAATTTAAAAGAACATAACATGAACAATGTAAGTATAACCAGAAGAAGCTCATATTAATGTCCATCAAAATAAACTTCAAGGCCAAGACACAAATGAGCAGAAAGAGCAGCTATAAAGATGAAAGAAAATGAATCTATTGTTTAAAACTCACTTTAAAGAAAGCACCAGAACATTTACCTTAATATTATACAAACTCTTCCAGAGAATAAAGAGAAAATACCACAACAAATTTTAAATGGCTACTAGAACTTTGACTGCATAACCAGACAAGAACAGTACAAAAAAAGGAACATTGCACATCAATGTAATTAACAAAATGTCTTAAGAAAAACACATTGGCCCAAATCCAGAAATGTATATAAAAGATAATATATAATGACCAAGATTGCTTGGACATTAGAAAATCTATTAATATAGCTCACCATAATGTAATCTCCTTTAACAGATTAAAGGAGAAAATTATATAATTATTATAACCTACACAAATTAGCATTAGATTTAAATCACCCTACATTCATGCTAATAACAATGAAGTAGGAATAGAAGAAACTGTTTTAATTTAACAAAAGGTATATGTAAAATATCTATAGCAAACATCACACACAATAATAAAATGTTAAGACATTTGTTTAAAAATTAGGAACAAGACAAAGATGTTATTGCCTATTCAATATTATACTGGAGTTCAATATTATACTGAAATACTGTTTGAATATGCAATATGCAGTAATTGCACTATTACAGAAAAAAATATAAAAATAATAAACCTTATAAAGGGAAGATAAATATGTCATTATTAATAAATGATCTGGTTCTCTATAAGGTTCAAAAAATTTACAGAAAAATTACCAAATTAATAATTCATGTTGTCATATAGAAAATCAATATGCAAACACAACTAAAATTTTATATGCCAGCAACATATATTAGAAAACGTAATATTTATACATTAAAAAAACTATAGGAATTCATAAGATGGTAGTGGTACAGAGAGAGAAATTTGTCAATATATTGTGTTGTCGGAAAAGTCATGACGTATTTTGCCTGTTTTTCAATGGTCATTTGTTTATATAAAGAACAAAGATCAATCAATGATATATTGCCCATTTTGTTCGATAACCTTTTGCCATCTTTCAGTGAACTTCATAATTCCTCATTCAGAGAAGGACCTGTCTTGATTTGCAAAAAACTGAACAAGGTGCTGATTTACAGCCTCATTTGAATTGAACGTTATACCATGCAAGGAGCTTTGAAGAGAGCGAAACAAGTGGAAGTCTGACGGCACAAGGTCAGGCGAGTATGGTGGGTGTGGCAGCACATCACATCCAGGCTCCAATAATTTTTGATGGGTGATCAAACTTGTGTGTGGTCTCACGTTGTCACTATGGAACACAACGCCTTTAAAATTAACAAGCTCTGGATGTTTCTGGATGATGGGTTCGTTCAAACTGTCCAATTGCTGACAGTACACATTAGAATTGATTGTTTGGTTCCTTGATAGGAGCTCGAAAAACACAACACCTTTAAAATCCCACCACATTGAGAGCATAACCCTCCTCTGATGGATGTCTGCTTTCAATGCCTTTTGAGGCAAATCATCACATCGGGACCAAGACTGTTTGTGCACCACATTGTTGTAAACAATCCGCTTCTCATCCACCAGTTTTATCAGTCACTTCAAAATAGGATCGTTTTCCTCGCGTTTAATGAGCATATTGAAGATGTTTACATGTGCCGTCAAATGAACTTCTTTGAGTTCATGTGGAACCCAAATATCGAGCTTTCTTATGTATCTCAGCTTCTTCAGGTGGTCGTGAATGCTTGAATGATGGATCTGCAATCTCTCGTGTCATGTAACATGGGTTTGACTTGATCAATGCCTTTATTTTGTTGTCATCAACCTCAGTGGGCCTTCCTGACCCAGCAGCGTCGTAGAGATCAAACTCGCCAGCACAGAATTTCATGAACCATTGTTGGCACTGACATTCTTGTAGGGCATTGTCACCGTAAACTTACGCAACTTTTCGCAAGCTTGATTCATGTTCTTCCCTTTATGGAAGTGAAACAGTAAAATATGGCAAAAATGAACAGTTTGGTCTTCCATCTTCAACTTGTTGTAAAATCTCCATAACTCAACCAAATCGCTCAATTTTTTTTTAAACTGAAGCTAGAACTGTCAGCTGTCAAATGACATAGCAATAACATAGATGCGACTGACTCTAGTACTTCCAAAAATGAATGAGTGCCATCTGTTGCAAACATGCATCATGACTTCTCCAAAAACCCAACAGCACAAATGAGAGCCCTAAACCAAACTTCTGAAATCTGGAAATGCAATCCATGACAGAGCTGGAGATGCAAATCAATGGGAAAGGAGACACTACTAAGCAAATGCTTCAAACACATCTAGTTATTCATATGAGGAAAAAAGTAAATCAATATTCTGCTTCACAAAATCAAGTTTAGATGGATCAAAGACTTAAATAGAATTAAAAAACTTTGAAATATTTAACAGTAATGACAATTTCATAACCTAAAGGTAGGGAAAGGATTATTAAACAAGATTTTAAAAATTCTGATCATAAAAAGTTTAATAAATGTAGCTACATTAACATTAACAACTTATTTCAACAAAAGTCCCCATACAGAGAGTAAAAAGACAATAACAAGATCTTGAAACAGCCAAAATACTCCTAAGGATAAATAATTTCATTCTAGAAATGGAGTGAAGATATTGTATATCTAGTCACATGAATAATTAAAAAGTTTTAATTGTAGCAAAATACACATAATAAAATTTACCATCTTACCCATTTTTTGTGTAATAGACAGTCATATTAAGTACATTCATATTGTTGTGCAACCTATCTCCTGAATCTTTTCATCTTGCAAAATTGACATTCTATACCCATTAAACAACTCCCCATTTCCCCCTTCCTCAGCCCCTGGCTATCACCATTCTACTCTCTGTGTAAAGTACTCTAGATATGTCATATAAGTAGAATCCTACCATATCTGCCTTTTTATGACTGGCTTATTTCACTTAGCATATGTCCTCCAGGTTCGTTTATGATATAACATGTGTCAGAATGTCCTTCCTATTTAAGACCAAATAACATTCCATTGTATGTGTAGACCACATTTTGTTTACGCATTCATCCCTTGATGGAACTTGGGTTGCTCCCATCTTTTGGCTATTGTGAATAATGTTGCTATGAACATGTGTCCAAATATTTCCTTGAAACTCTGCTTTCAACTTTTTTGAGCATAGACTTCAAAGTGAACTTGTTAGATCTTACAATAATTATATGTTTAATTTTTTGAGGAAGTGCCATACTGTTTTCCATTCAGCAATACCATTTTACATTCCCACCAACAGTACACAGGGTTCCAATTTCTCTACATTCTTGCCAACACTTCCTATTTTCTGGGGGTTTTTTTATAGTAGCTATTCTGACACATATGAGGTGATAACTCATTGTGGCTTTGAAAGTTTGCTTTCCCTAACAATTAGTGATGTTGATCATCTTTTCATTTGGTTATTGGCCATTTGTATGTCTTTTTTAGAGAAATTTCTGTGCAAGTCCTTTGCCAATTTTTTAATTGGGTTGCTTGTTTTTCTGTTGTTATCACATGGGCAAATTTTAAAATCCATAGATTTGAGCCAGATAAAAGCTTAAAGAAATACATGCATTGTAATTTTACTATATAGCTTGAAATAGGCCAATTTAAATAAAATATTATATTGTGATTACATACACATTTCATAAAGCTGTAAATGAAAATAAGAAAGTAACAAACTTCAGGTTGTTGGTTACCCTTTGGGAGGGAGAGAGGAAAGTATGATTGGAAGACACACACTGGAACTTCAATAATATTAAGTGTTCTATTACTTAATATTCACATTATCCACTTAGTTTCACATGGATATTTACATTATTGTTATTTTTAATAGTTCATATTTTAAAAGTCTAAGAAGGAAAAAAATGGGGAAAAAAGAGAGGACTGGTATATGGGAAGCATCTGGTTGTGAATCCTTAACTTAAAGGAAAAAAGTTATTAAATGAAGTATTTTATAACCAGTAAAGTTGAGGTTGTATTTGTGTGTGTGTGTGTGTGCGTGCGTGCGCGTGTGTGCACACACACACGCACACACACTTGCTATGTAAGATATAGGGACACAGAATATGGAATCTAATTATCATTTGTGTTTGAACATATGGATGAAGCCAAATTAAATAATCAAATAATCAGAAATGTAGAACTTGCTACTTGGCATTATTAACAGTCAACATTAAACCAATGAGAAGCAAATATACATGTAAACAATATTTGAGATTTATAAGATTGCATGCAGTGTTTGAGATCATCTTTAAAAAATATTTACAATACAATTGTTAAGAATAAAATGAACAATGGATAACCAAATGCCCCTACATTTTCATATTCATCTTCCTTACAGGAATTGAAAATATATTTTTCAACTTATGGAAACAAGCTAAATACTCATCAATAAATAAATGGATAAATATGATGAGTTATGTATATATATAAGAGAATATTATTCAACCACAGAAAGGATATTCTGCCATTTGTGACAACATACATGGACCTTAAGCACATAATGCTAAGTAAGTCAGAAAGAGAAAGACAAGTACTTTATGATATCACTTACATATGGAATCTATAAAAGTCAAATTCATGAAATACAGAGAGTAAAATGGTGGTTACAGGAGGGGGATAAGACATGTTTTTAAGGTTACAAACTTCCAACGAGTAGTAAATAAGTCATAGAGATCTAACATATAGTATGAAGTGAGACAATTAAGTTCACGAACTCAACCTAGAAAAAGTGCTACCTCATTGCTGAATATCACTATGGTCACTCCCCTTGGGAAGCTATGCACCAATGCCAGCGCCTAGTCCACCCTTCAAAGCAATTTTGGAACTCTTTTTCTAGAATGGCAATCAGAGCTATTGTCCTATTACCTTTAATGTCCTGAATGTCATCAAAATGTCTTCCTTTCAATATTTCCTTTATCTTTGGGTAAAGAAAATAGTCACTGGGGGCCAGATCAGGAGAGTAGTGAGGGTGTTCCAATACAGTTATTTGTTTACTGGCTAAAAACTTCCTCACAGACAGTGCTGTGTGAGGTGGTGCATTGTCGTGATGCAAGAGCCATCAATTGTTGGCGAAAAGTTCAGGTCGTTTTCATCTAACTTTTTCACACAGCCTTTTCAGCACTTCCAAACAGTAAACTTGGTTAACTGTTTTGTCCAGTTAGTACAAATTCATAATGAATAATTCCTCTGATATCAAAAAAAGGGTAGGGGCTGGCCAAGTGGCGCATTGGTTAAGAGTTGGCTTGGGATGCCAGCTCTGAGCAGCAGGGCCCTGGTTCAGATCCCACATGAGGGCCAGTGATGCCACGCCCTCTACAGCTAAGATGGTGAACAACAGCTCAACCTGGAGCTGGGCTGCCTTGAGTCACCGGCGAGGGGTAGGCTGCAGTGGGGCTGGCTGGTAGCGGGCGTGAGTTTTCATGAGCTGCGGTAAGCCACAGTGAGCGGCTATCCAATGGCCAGGAAGCAACTGCCTTACCCGGAAAGAGCGCAATGATAATAGCAACATGGGTCAGTGAAGCAATGTCCTCCACAACTAGACTGAAGAACAAAAGGACAGCAATTTGTCTGTTCCCCTTTCCCAATTCCCCAACGCTGTTGCCCTCCCCCAATTCCCCAATAAAAAAATCTTATTTAAAAAAAAAAGGTTAACATCGTTGCAACAAGTTCATGAACTAATTGTCAAACCTCATATAATAAATATAGACAATGATATTGTACTACAATCATCAAACTAAGACACTAAAACTTAATTATCCCAACCATTGAAAGGAAGTTTGATTAACTGTGTATTGTGATAGAAGTGCTAAATATCACTACAACAGCAATCATATTACAATATAAATGCATCAAATTAACATGTTGTGTACCTTAAATTTTCTCTATTATATGTGAAATATATTCAAAAACAACAAAGAACAAAAACAACAACAAAATATTGACTTAATTGGGGTTGCTGGAGCACCAACTTATTTCTCTGTAAATCAATAACTAAAGAAAAATGTGAAGCCTTTATACTGCCTTCCTATATGAACTGTATAATAGGAAAAGCAAATAGTCCTAGTAGATGAAGGAAATGTTCTGCCATTGAAAAATCCCAGCGAATATAATCAGGCACATGATGGAATTAAAAATTACCATTTTTGCAATCCTTTAAAAAGGTAAATGACTCAGGCAAGGGTGATTAATAGAGAGTTCAAGCAAAACACATAAATCATTAATGGGAAAGTTGTGAAGAGATCAAGATTTCATCACTTGAACTAAGTGAACAATCTCAGTGTTATTAAAAGCCGGAAAGTAAGTGCTTCCTGATGTGAGGCAAATATGATCAGCGTAGAATGACCTTTGAAATGTTTTTACTTGAAAAAAAAAAAAAAAAGAACAAGAATCTAAATCTAAGTCTAATGAAGCCTGAAATCAAAGTCTCTAAAAATATTGGGGTATTAAAGTTAAGGTAAAACTATAAAGAAACATTCTGACAATCTAGAATATGCATGCAACATTTACAGAGCAACTGAAATGCTTTCTTTATCGAGTCAGTGTACAGCGCTTTCTTACTAGAATATTAGAGTTGCTTCTACAGTGATTTCTCTGCCTCTAAATTCTTATTCTTCCTTACCACATAGTTACACAGATAATATCATAAAATTTCTTGGGAAGTTATACAAGCAGAATTCCTCAGAAACTAATTACTAAGCATCTACTTAGCTAAACAATAGGTGCATAAATAAAGACATGTAATACATATAATCCCTTTCCCATCCACTTTATCCTCTATCTCTTCCAGGGAAAGGGAGAGGTAGCATAACTTGTTTCTTTTCTGTGTCCTTATTTTTCCTCATCTTGCTTTTCATTTTTCTTTTCTGGTCATAGCTGGCTAAAATGTCCTGGATTTTTGCAAAGGTTCTATGTTATACATATTATTTGAATTATTCTAAATATTATTTAAATTAACAATCAAAGTGAAAAAAAATTGTAATAATTTTTGTTCATATTTAGTTCACACAACCCACATAAAAAGCATGATAGGTTTAGCCAGTATTTTCCCAATTTCATAAACTCATGAATAAATTATGTGCTCAAGAACATAACTAACAAAATAGAAAAGTAAAGATTAAACTTCATACTTCTATGCTAAATTTCCCTTGCCATCATAATTATAATATTTTCCACATTTCCAAACTAATTCTCAAAGTTTAACAGTAAACATAGGTTACTGTTAAACATAGAAACCTGAAGGTCATTTTACCTGATTACAATTACTCTATTCACAATATTTCCAACAAGGAAACGAATAAAATAGTTGTTTCAAATAGCTTCCTAACACATGAAAAATTGTAGTGATGATAATTTTATTAATGTCTTTTTAGTTTTTTTAAGTCAGCGTATTCAACACACTGAGAAAACAGTATGCAGCAGATCAATCTAAAGAATTAGAATAATTTATAGTGTTAGAGTCCCGACTTTTAGGATTTTTTCAAATTTAGTAGGATATGTTTTATTTAATCTCAGGCAGTGTGCCTTTATATAAAAGTAGGTCTTTTCGGGACGGAAAGATGTTATTCAACTGTTTAATTGTTTCTAGTAAAAGTATTTAATAAAATGAAGGAATGTGCTTAATACAATCAGAAAGTTTATAAATAGTAAAAATGCAAATATTTCAACTCATCACTTGAAAATTCTGTTAAAGTTTTGAGGATTAGAAAGGTTGAATACTATTTAAAATATTTCAGATCAGAGAAAGAAAAAATCTAAAATCTACCTAAAAATGAGTATAAAAAAGATAAACTATAGTTCAAACACAATATTATTCCAAAACTTTTAAATAATACATTAGAAAATAGAGCTCACCTATTAGAGGAATAATACCATATATAAAGAGAAATTAATTTCAGAATGAAAGAGGGATTTAATTTTAGGATATTTATTAATATCATTTTTATAATAATAGTTTAACTTTAATCACCTTCATAATTGCCAAAAGACAGTTGACATATCTGCCAACCATTACTATTTTTTAAACCTTAGTATATTAGGTCTAATAGGATATATCCTTGAATTTATATTTAAATATATATCAAATTAAAAAGCCATTGTAACACTAACATTCCAAAAAACATTGTCATGTTATTTAAGAAAAGACAGAGGTCCAGAATTTTTTCTCCTTCCTTATCTGGTGATGAGGGGACCCCCAGGGGTGACCTGAGGGAGACACATTGCAATGATACAGATGACATGAAGGTCTTGGCTACCTGATTTCTCAGGCCCATCCCAAATGAACCATTTCCGTAGTTTAACAGATTGCTGCTGTGCCTGCCCAATCTTATGACTTGGTGGGTTAGATCAAAAGGAGTTGCAAGGCCGGCCTAGTGGCTCAGTTGGTTAAGAGCTCACTCAAGAGTGCAAGCTCTGAGCAACAGGGTCGCCGGTTCGATTCCCCGACCAAGATGAACTGCCTCTGAGCTGCCAACAGGTGGCAGGATGGCTCAGCTAAACAACAACAAAAAAAAGGAGTTGCAATAACACAATAAACCCAAAGAAAGAAGTAGGAAAGCAATAGTTCCTCATACTTTGTACAAGGATCAAGAAACCCATAGACAAGCCTTCGGTGAGATTATCAAGAGAAACACTAGAAGGTGCAAATAAGTATATAAAAATTTATATATTAATGCAAAGTTAAAACTTAGAATAAAATTTTATCAACAATTTTAAACTAATACATTTGAAAACTGGGATAAAATGAACAATTTCCTATAGCAATATTTCTTAGAAAAACTGGATCACAGAAAGTCTAAAACAATGAATGGATGGAGGCATTTGTTAACAAAAATAACCTGTATTTAAACTTGTGGAGTATAGGGAAAATGGTGCTGTGCGAGAATCCTTAACCAAGGCAGGTGTCTTACTGGACGTTCCTCGGCCTCCTGCAATCCATCCCATCTACCCTCCTGGGGATAAATCTCAGCATGACCAACTGGGAAGTGTTGGGCCTCCTAAAAGAAGAATGAATTGTACTACTTCACAGTCTATTTTCTGGTAAAATTCTTCTGAGAAGTTAAAATGCATTTTGGAGGACAACTTCAGTCAACTTAACGTTTTCAATGAAATAAGTTTAACAACAAACATAAGTAGTTTATTACATTTCTTTCCTCAGCTGCCCTCAGTGCAGCAGGATTCTCTCTAAGGCAGAGATCTCAGTATGTCTAACATATTGGTGAAACCACACAGCGGAGGTTAAGCAGTAAATCCTTGAGTTAAAATTGATTCAAAATTGAAGCAGGTTATTTATAGTGGGACAAGGAATTATTTTTGTCACAATACCTCTATATAGTTGGTATTTTAGAAGATTATGCTTTAACTGTTGAAGCATATATTCTTGGCTAAAAATGATAAAGAGAAGGATAGAAGTAATTAAGTTGATTCCTGCTTGTTTGGGTAGGTAACATAGGAGGTTAAAAGTATGAAAAGGCAAAAAATAGATTGAATTTCAATGAATTTAAAGATTACATGCACAGGAGGAAGATGAGTTAAGGTAACTAACCAACTAATTCTGTGAAACAAAACAATAGGACTCCACTATCTTATAAACCAATGGTATTGTGAGGATTAAATCATTTATCTTAACTTTGAATAGGTATTCAAGTTCAGTCTCAAAATTATTAAATAGACTAAGTTTGCTCTCAAAGACTTTCTATTCCTTTTTTCAGAATCCCTCTCTCTGCTTTTGCTCTCTTTTCTAGGCATGAATCTTAATACTCTCTCTTTGTTCACTTCTCCAAAGTTTGACTCATTCAGGCACGGTCTCATGTCTCAAAATAACTTTTATACTTTCTTTTCAAAATTTAAGGATTTCCGCTTATGACTTCAGGCATTATCATCTGTGACACATCTAACAGTTGAAGTTTCCATCTGCAGCTCACTCCCGTGGGTATTCTGACCATGAGAGCTTCCACTCTGCCTTCTTCTCTCAAGAAACAATTACAGGATGCAGAGGACTGAAAGGGATATTGGTCCAAGGGAAAAAAAAATATTCTCTAGGTTTTAAAGTATAACATAAGTATTAGTATTAGTAGTATTATTACTAGTCATAAAGCTGCGATACTTTTCAACTGATCACTAACGACATCAGTGTGTGAAGACAGTGTAGCTCAGTGCTGACTTACTGGAAGTAATTCTGATTAGGCCTGCTCACCCTAAAGCAAGCATTATTGACACTCTCGCTTGGAAAACCTAAAACTGTTTTCAACTTTTTTTTTTCCTAAAGATCAAGTTGCAAACTGAGAAATTCCCTGTAAAACAAATGTACATTTTTGTGTTTTTATAATTATATGCCCTGCTTTTATCTCCCAGTTTTACACCCTATTTAACCATAAATAGAGGGATAGTCAAATTTTTCTTGGGACAAGATAGTCTAACTTGCCTATAGCACCCATGAGAAGAATATTAATTTATCTACATGACAATTCAATTCTTTCTATGGAACTAAATAAAAAAAGTAAAATGTTAGATAAAGATTGAAGGAGTTAAAGTAAGTTACTCAGATGTTCTGGGGATAAATATGTACTAATATAGACAATACATGGAATTTTCTAATTAGAAATGAAGGCGGAAGAGCAGGAAGAGGAAGAAAGAAGAAAGGGAGAGAGGGAGGGGGAGAAAGGCAGAAAGGGAAGAGGAGAGAGAGAGGGAAAGAAAGAGAGAGAGAAAAGAAGGGAGGGAGGAGAAAGGAAGAAAAAAGTTCATGGCAAGACAGTGTGTCTTCAACAGAACTATTAGCTTCTGGACGCTGTCAGAGACTAAATCTTGTATGGCGCTGCTTTTGAATCTCCTACAGCAGCGGGCTCATGATAAGCATGCGAGAAATGCATGTTGGTTGTTAGAAATAATTAGCCTACAAATATACAGGACATATGGGAGGATTTTTGTTTTATTTTAGAAAAATGAAGCCAAATACAAAGAGGAAAAAAAAAACCTTCCTAAGCTACAAGTATGAAAAAGAGGAAAAAAAATGATAAATGTGTTTTTCACGATGTTGCACAAGCTGCAAAACAAGGGTGTCATATTAACCCTATGAGACAGTTCCAGTTGAGGCTGTACTGTCATCAGCCCACTGGTCCCCTGCAAGCTCAAACCACACATAGGTCAGACTATTGAGGGGAGACCGCCAGGAGCTGAAACAACTGATAAAAGGGGTGATGTTAATGAGTCAGAGCATTCTCTTCTCCTTTTTCACTGATGTGAATCATTTTCTAGGCATAAAAGGCTGCTTTGTAACGCATTACCTTCAAGACTAAATATGCAAAGAATTTATTGTACCTAAAATGACCAAAAAAATGGGTGGGGGAGTTTATAAATCTAATCTAGTCAGGATCTGACTGAGTAAATTAATGATATCTAAATGACTCTAAAATTAAGAGATTTTCTATGGGGAAAGACTCAAAAAAATTCAGATGTGTAAATAATGTAGAGTTGACAAATCTAATCAATGAGAACATTTTTTTCATGTTCTTTGCTCCTAAATTAACTATCATTCTTTCTCTGAAAACCAGTTCAAAGAAATGAATTTAGAATATAACATACGGAATTAATTAATTCAATAAACACATATAAATGTATCTTATGTGGCAGGCTTAGTATTAGATGATAGGGGAGAAAAAAATGACCCCTTCTCTTACTAGTAAAAAATAGAGAGGAATGAACGGATCCTTTTATTCCACCACACATTTGAACATTTACTATGTGTTAAACATATGATATAGTTTCTGGAATTAAAGAAATGAAGAAGGCAGGTGCAAACCCTGCCTAAAGAAGTTCAGCATCTAGTGGGGACACAGAGTATAAGAAGAGATTAAGTATAATTAATAGACATTAAGGAGCTATAACTTACATGCTATAAAAAATAACCGATTATTGAAACAGATCACTTTCAATTCAAAGTTAAGTACAACAATAGAGGTATGAGAATGCGGTATGGGAGCATAAAAGGTTTCAAAACACTGACTGAAGAAGTCAGGGAAGGCTTCCCAGAGAAGGTGATATCTGAGCTGGGGTGGAAAAGCTGAGTGGGATATGCCAGGTGAAAAATTTCAGGTGGGGGTGACAGAAGGAACAACATATCAGAAGCCATAAATTTGTCAACAGGCTTGGCTTGGGAAGGAAACACTAAGAATTTTCTTGAGAAGGACAGTAGGTACATATCAGGGAGTGGTGTAAATGACACCAGAATGAGAGATTAGCTGCAGAATGTGACAGGTGACTTGGAGTAAGCCAAAAATTTTCACTTTTTTTTTTTGTAGGCAAGGAACCAAACTTACTATTTAAGCAGGGCAAGAACAAAATCAATCTTGTCTCTTTTCTTTTCTTTTCTTTTCTTTTTTCTTTTCTTTTCTTTTTTCTTTTCTTTTCTTTTTTCTTTTCTTTCTTTCCTTCCTTCCTTCTGTCCTTTCTTCCTTCCCTCCCTCCCTCTCCCTCCCTCCCTCCCTCCCTCCCTCCCTTCCTTCCTTCCTTCCTTCCTTCCTTCCTTCCTTCCTTCCTTCCTTCCTTNCTTCCTTCCTTCCTTCCTTCCTTCCTTCCTTCCTTCCTTCCTTCCTTCCTTCCTTCTTCCACTGTTATGTAGAAAGTGAACTAGAGTGAAAGGAAACTGATGGGAGAAAACCCACTTAGGAGACAGTTGCTAAAATTGAAATGAGCAACAATAAGCATCTGGAAAAACGCAGTAAATTGGAAATGAAGAGGTGAAGACAAAACTGAAAAGCATTTCTGAGAATTCATAGGGTTTGGTTACTATATGAGTAAGCTTTTTTTGGACAGTGAAATACCAGGGGTCAAAGAATAAGATGTAAGAGTCAGGAAGACTGAGGAGAGTTCCAGCTTGAAGCCTAACTAACATCATTCTCTTGGAGGGATGATTCAGGGGACAAGTAATGCTAGGAGCAAGAAAAGTTTTAGAAAGGCAAAAAAAAGTCTACTTTGCAAATTTAAACTCAAGATATCTTTAGAGATATTTAAAAAATGAAACAGGACATTTCAAATGATTGATTTTCCAATGCATGATTCAATGCACAGGGAGAAGTTTCTACCTGCTCTAAGAATGAAGGTGGTATAAATAGAAGCCCAAAGGAGGGGAGCAAGGAAGTTGAGGGAGTTTACTAATGAACTCTACTTCCTCTGATAAGAAGAGGCATTGTCACCTGCTGAGTTCAGGGTGAGGGCAAGCTGAGGGTAAGAAAAGGGACTGGGGGCTGGCCAAGTGGCTCAGTTGGTTAAGAGCTCGCTCAAGAGTGTGAGCTCTGAGCAACAGCAGTTCGATTCCCAGCCCGAGCTGAGCAGCTGCTGAGCTGCCAACAAGTGGCAGGATGGCTCAGCTAAAAAAAAACACAAAAAACAAAAAAACAAAAAAAAACAAAAACAAGAAAAGGGATTGGAAAGACCAATGGAGCATGGGGAATGAATGAGAAGGAAAATTTACCCAATGCAAGTGAAAGGTTTACCGTGGGAGCCAAAGTCAAGATAAGATTAAAAAACCAAAATGAAACAAATTCATAGTTTCATGATGGTCTATAGCAGGGGTCGGCAAACTTTTGAGATGGAAGAGCTGCAGCAAAAGAGGAGAAAGTAAGTGGTTGGATTATTCTAAAAGGTGGAACCTGTTTCTCCACGGAAAGCCACAATCGAGAAGTTTGTAAAGACTTGGCACACACTATAATACATATAGTACATCTCTGGGACTTATAAATATGTGAGACTTGGTTAAATACCTTGTATGAGAGACAACTGAAGTGCATTTTTGGCTATAAGAAACCAGACATATTAAAATGAGCTCCACTGGTCATTAAAACATCATTACTAAAAGTTAGCAAACTAGATCATCTTGTGATATTTTAGCCAGTTTAGAAAGGTGAAATTCAGTTGAAAGTATACCTCAATTAAAGATATAAAGCAATGAATAACTGAATTAAGTCATTATTAACCGTTCTTGATTTTTCCACTGCAGTTATATCCTTAAAGAGTGCTCTGTTTTCAATCATTCTGTAAAAACACATTCACATTGTGATTTCTGACTGAAAATAGCCAAAACTTTGTTTTGTTCCTCTTGGTCCTTATTATCAGTATTCGGAGTATTAGTGAATATGATGCATACTGACTGGTTATTGACCTCTTGTTGACCTGGCACCAATGAAAATTAAATGCAGATGCAGAATCTGTAATGAATAGCAAAACATACAGGCAACTATTTTCTTCTTTTGTCTCTTGACTCCTTAAGCTGAGAGAAGTGCCAACAGAAATGTAGCAGAGCACAGATACTCAAGGCTTGCTATGCCTGGACTGATCTTGTTGGTGCCTACATGTGAACTTTTTCTGAATGGCACAAAAGGGAGTGCCTTAGATACTGAGGCAAAATATTCATGCTCAAGTTGGTCTAGGCACACAAATCTCCTTTTATCATGACAAGTCATATTTAGTGTTCTTTTGAAAAAGAATTAGTTCCTTTAAAGAGTAAAAGGATGTTTGTCAACAAGACAATTCCAGGAAATTATGCTCCAAGTTGGAGGCCTGAAGTCAAGGTGCATAATACAGATATTATATTGAAATCGACTTAAGCGACTCAACCCTTGGAGTTATCTAGTTTCCATCACCTCATTGATTGTAAGCTCAGAATTGCCTCAGAGCATGCACACACACACACACACACACACACACACACACACACACACACACATATATATATATATGATTATAAACCACTAAGATTTTGGGACTACTTATTTTAAAGCATTATTGCAGCAATAGCTGATTAGTAAAATGCCCTTTTAGTTACTTAGTATTTTATTAGAGAATAATTGAAGGAAAATAGAAATAGTGTAAATTGGCTTCTACTTAGTGGTAGCTTCAGCAAATGTTAAAATTTTTTCCCCCAGTACCACAGCTATATTTTGTTCTTCATTTGTTCTCATTGCTTATATGTAATGTTAAGTACTACTTTTAAAAATACCATTATTATATCAATATCTCCTTGAATAGTTATTCAATTTTTGAACATTTAAAAATTTTACACAAATTTTCTACTACAGCAATAAACATATCATTCATGTAAGTTTCTAGGTATTTTCAAATCTGTACTCTATAAAATTTCCCTCTTGTTTTTTTCCTATCAAACTTAAATTTGCTTATTATTGAAAGATACTGTCTATTGATCACTTAAAATAAAATATATTTTGTAGAAAATACTTTTATACAGCACCTATTTCTATCAAATCAGATAATGTAATATTGAATACAGACTTCATAATGGCTTACCCATACCTTGCCCCAGAGGAAGTGAATTATTAAGTTGTATTCATTCAACCTAATGTAAAGAAGCTGGATAAATATCTGAACTGGAGATGGTGTCAGAAATGTTATGATGTGATATATACAAGTTAAATATGTTAAATGAATCTTTGGAAGCCAAGCATACAAGTTTGAAAAAGAATCTATCAATATAGCTTGGGTTTATGTGAATATAAAACTACTAAATAAAATTGTACTCCACTCTATTGAAAAAACAAATACGAAAAGCAAATGGCAAAGTAGGGATGAAAGGAGGCTAATAGTGGGACTTGCCATGGGGATGAGGTTAACTGTTAGGAGGAACTAAGGTCAAAGGATGAAGATGGAGCACCTCTGTGGCTGAAAGTGAAACCCTCTTCAAGGAAAGAGAGTGTCATGGGTATTCAAGGGGAAATTGGAAAAGTGGCCCTATCATGGAACCCCAGCTCCAATGGAAAAGAAAGCTTTGCTTCAGGAAGTATGCAAGTGGGACTGATCTCACCGGGCCCACTGTGAGCCCAAAATCTGTGGCATGGTGTGTTTCTGGTAATGACAACATCTGCATCAATGGGATAAAACAGCAGCTGAGAAGGATCTGCAACTGTGTGCAATGGATTGGCAGTAGCAGGACCACCAGCTAGGGGTTTTGAAAGACAAGGGGAGTCAGGGTATAGAAGGATGTCCTTCCTTGATGCCCATAGCACGTGGCAGTACTGACAACATAATCTGAGGTCATAGAGCTAGAGCAGTGTCTCTGGGGACTAACAATACTTAATTTCTTTTATGTTGTCTGATTCTAATGATTAATCTTAATCCAAGGAGAGTAGATTAAGTCTTGTCACAAATTTGGATGCCTGGGCTGCCAAGCGTGCATTCTGCTTTATTGATTTATAGAGAGAGACATAGCAAACAGATTGGGAGGGGCGGCTCCAAAAGCAGCCTACCTGGGTTTGAATCGTAGTCTGCCATTTACTAGTTGTTTGACGTTAGTTGCTAAATTTCTCTGTGCCTCAGCTTCCTCATCTATAAACTGCAAACAATAAGGGTAGCATCTTCATGGGGTTGGTGTGACAGTTACGTTAGCTAACACGTGTGAAAGATTTAGACCAATTCCTGGCATGAAGTAAAAATGAAATAAATTCTAGTTATTATTATTACCTGCTTATCAAGGAGAGGTTATAAGGCCTCTCTTGTTTTCGTTCCCTGTCCTCTAAACAAAGACCATAATGAAAGTACCAAGGAGTGGCAGACAAAAACTAGGTGTGATTCAGTGATAAAATCCTTGATACTTTGGCCTTTGTGTATGCTTGCTTGAGTGTATATGGGGAGTGAGAGCAATACCTCTCTTCTTTCTTTCTCCTGGCTGCAGCCTGGGAAACCAGTAGACAAGAATGCCAAATGCTACATTGTGGGAGGAAGAGACAGTTAATAGAATTACCTTGGCAATGGCCTGGCTTCCTGGACGGGTGGTATGTTTGCCTTTCCCTTTACCCTGACTCTGGGAGGTAGTTGCTCTCATGAAACAGTTCAGATTTAATGCATTCATTTTGAAATAAATATGACTAAATTTGAAAGGTGAGCATTTGTAATTATAATAATAATAATAGAAAGTGACCAGAGAAAAATGCAAAATCCAAATTATCAATATTTGTTGCTTAGGGAAAAGAAAAAATATAAAATTAATGTTATGTCATGATACAAAATTTCTGTTTATGTACACTTAATCAAATACTGATGAGCTAGTAGAGCTCCTATTAAGTAGTAAAAGAATACAAATAAATAAAAAGTTTATTACAAGGATCAGTTCTTGTAAGGGACTACAGTGTACCTGAATGAGGTTTCTTAAGAATAAAATATTCAAGAAAATCTAAACCATAAGTGTTGGGTAAATAAATTATGGCATGAAATGAACTATATAATGCAGCCATTAAAATAATGCTAGAGATCTATATTTTTTGAAATCTAAATATGTTCATGATATATGTTCTGTGATAAAAGCTGATTATAAAGAGGTCATACAGGTTTAAATAATTTTAATTATTTAAATTAAAAAGAGGGGCAAGATTGTGTGTGTTCTTGTAAGTGTGTGTGTATGTCTACTAAAAATTTTGGAAAAATGTATATATAAAAATGTTAATATTGGTCATCTTTGGATGATAGAATTAACAATGGTATTTTTCTTTTTAAATTATTTGTATTATTATCACTTAAAATTTTATAAACATATGTTTATTATGTATTCAATGAAAAAGCATAAGGCAATTTCCAGTTTTAAAAAAGTTTGAGACGAGTTAAGCTTACTCGTAAAATGTAAAATTTGTTTCTGTACTCATGTTAATCATTTTTGAAGAGCAATTGAAATAGTGACCAAAATAGATGGCAAAGCTTAAAGGAATGAATTTGTCATTCGCTTTGTTAATGTGTAAATTTGAAGCAAATTAGACTTCCAGGAAAGATGATAGTATGAGTACATGTTTGCATAGCACATTAACCAAAAGAATAAGCACAACAGAAAACAATAAAGCAATCTCTATTTATAAAGAAATTAGCAAATTACCCAAATCCCTTGCTACAGAATCTAAAATATATTTGCTGTTGAAAAGAATATTTGATCTAAGTAAATGGAAGATGCTCAGTTTTGACACATATCTTCCACAATCAAGAGTGGGATGCTATTGGGGGAAGAAAGTATGAGATGTGATCAAAAGATACGGTCAATGCTGCCTTTGAGTGCCATCCCACAGAAAGGCAGGGATCTTCAATACAGGAAGTGGCACATTGAAACTTAGTAACAGTGTGTGACAAGTTTGAACTTGTTCCCTGCAGTCAGTCGCCGGTGAGCTACGGTTGAGAGAAGGTATGTTTTAAAGTGCTGTAAATCATGGATCACGAACAATGCATTAACATGAAATTTTGTTTCAAACTGCAAAAAAGTGCTAAAGAAATGCAGGAAATGTTAAAATTTATGCTGAAGTGACCATGAAGATGGTTTACAAGTGATTTAATCGATTTCATAATGGTTGTGAATCGACTGAAGAGGAGGTGAGATCAGGCTGTCCTTCAACATCAAAAACCCAAAAGAATGTTGAAAGAGTAAGCAAAATGATTCCATCAAACAGGTTGTTGACTATTAGGGCATTTTCTGAGGATCTGTACATCTCTTATGGTTCTATTCAAAGTATTTGAACAACAGATTTGAACGTGAGGCTAGTGAGTGCAAAATTTGTTACATGTGTTTTGACTGTGGAACAAAACCAACAGCGTTTGTCAATTTCATTGGTGTTGCACGATGATGATGCTTCAGATTCCAGCTTTTTAAGAGATGTCATCACAGAGATGAAACTTGGGTCTATGGTTATGATCCTGAGACCAAGGTTTAGAGTTCTCAATGGAAATCACCCAGTTCTCCGCATGCAAAAAAAGTGTGTCAATCAAGATCTATGAGGTGATGTTAATTGTGGTTTTTGACCTTGATGGAATTGTGCACGCTGAGTTTGTACCCAGGAACAACAGTGAACTCTGAATGTTATAAGGGCTTATTAGAGTATGTAAGAAACAATGTGTGTAGAAAACAGCCTGAGGAATTAGCCAACGGTTTCATCCTCCATCATGACAATGCTTCGTGACACATTGCTTCTGGTATGGCAATTTCTGTCAAATAAAAACATTATGGTGTGTCCTAATCCACATTATTCACTGGATCTGGCACCATGTGACTTCTGGCTCTTTCTCAAAGTCAAAATGACCACGAAAGGTAACTATTTTGAATTGATTTAGGACATTGAGGCAGCAACGACAGCACCACTAAAGACACTCACAAAAGAGGGCTTCCAGAACTGCTTCAGAAAGTGGCAAGAAGGATGGGATAAGTGTGTTCGAAGC
This sequence comes from Hipposideros armiger, assembly GCF_001890085.2. Classification (NCBI taxonomy): domain Eukaryota; kingdom Metazoa; phylum Chordata; class Mammalia; order Chiroptera; family Hipposideridae; genus Hipposideros; species Hipposideros armiger. The sequence goes on along the minus strand of NW_017732420.1, from coordinate 94,537 downwards.
CAGGGGGAGTATTTTGAGGGGGATTAATAGCAATATGTCTTTTACTGAAATATATATATATATATATATATATATATATATATATATAAAATTTAAACATTCACCATAATTTTATATCACACCTCATAAGCAGTATTCCAAAAATATTCTTTACTTGGAGTCTGGACCTCTTGCAGCTTGGGTGGGTTTCAGAAGCGTGGGTCACCATTTTGGACCCCCTAGACCACAAGCTCTGTGAAGTCAGGAACTGTAATGTTTTATGTTATTAACCTTATCCTCAGTTTCTGGCATATAGTAAAGGCTGAATAAATATTTGTTGAGTAAATGCCTGGAGATGTTTTCTCTCCCACACAATGGCAGCAGTGGAAGAAGAAACAAAATGGGAATGTCATTTTTTTTTAACCCAACCTAGTTTCATAACCAGAAGGAAACAGCTGCTCAACCACAGAACGAAGTTTAACCAAACAAACATAAGTAAATATTCATCCATCAAGTAAAAACGCTGTGAGCCATAGAGCGTTACGCTTATATGGAAATCTGCCAGGATGACCTGAACTGGACTCTTTAAAATAAAGGAACAACTAAAATCCAGGAGTTTTAAGATTTGAAATAACTTGAAACCTCATGCTCTTAATCATTGTATTTTTCTAACAAAGATGTAAGAAATCTCCCCAATAACTAAATTATAATGATATACTTGTAAGATAACACTAGACTAAATACTATCTCGCTTTTCTAGATGGCCCTAAATTATTTAGAGCACGAAGAGAACTTCTCTGATGCAGCTTTCATCACAGACTTGATGATTCAGACCAGCTGCCGAGAGGCTGCATAAAAGCTATGTGAAACTCACAGGAAATCAGCATGCAACCTTACCAAGATCTGGTGTCAAACTGTGTCCTATGCACCAAGAGGTCACAGAATTCCACTGGATTTTAGGATGGACTCAAGATTTTATGGCCCTGCTTTCTAAGAATATTTCCCACATCTTAAATTCTATATTTGTTGTTAAAGTGCAAATTCATCAGCAGTCATAACTGCATCTTATTTTGTAGTTAGACATTTGTCAATATCACTTTGACAGTAGCTTTTTTTTTAATTGTGGAAAAAAACATAACATGAAATTTACTGTTTTAACAAATTTTTAAGCGTACAATACAGTATTGCTACATATAGGCATTATGGTGCACAGTAGATCTCTAGGACTATTTCATCTTGCATGACTAAAACTTTATACCTACTGAACAGCAGCTCCCCATGTCTCCCTCCCCTAGCACCTGGCAACCATGATTCTACTTTCTGCTTCTATGAGTTTGACTACTTTAGATACTTCATATAAATGGAATCATAAAACATGTGCATGTATTTATAACTCCATGTCTATAATTATGTGTGTATGTAAAATTACATCAGAAGTAAAATGAAAATAAATAAGAAAATAGGTGAAATAAAAGTGGTACTTGGGACTGTAGAAAAACTAAACAACAAGATACCAAGTAGAAATACCTTAATTATTTATCTGTGTATTCCATGTATCCTTGTTCTCATCAATCTACGACTATAATAAACTTACACTTATTTATTTACTCCAAAAAAGTCATAACTGATTTAGCTATAAAAATACTTCACCTGTCTTTTTTTATAAGTCATCTTGTGAGAATACTGAATTTATAGACTTGTAATAGCCCAGACCTTAAAGCAGAAATTTATTTAATAGGAATGTAGTGAATAAATAAGGAGGTCAAGGCATATCTGTTAAATAGCTGAAAATTACTCTGGCGAACTCAAGCAAGACGGTTAAATTTCTTAGATTATTAAGATAGCACACAGAAGTGAAAAACATATTGAACCATCATCCTGCCTTGACAAAGTCTGGGGACAAAGGCTGCTCTGGGTCTTCAGCATCAGAAACTGTTCAGTCTTTTCTTGAGTATTGACATTATCTACCCTATCGTTAGTAACCTTTATTCTCTAGGTGACTCTTTTCAAATTTCCTATTTCCAAGAAAGGATTGGATTTGCTAAACTTAGATCTTCTGTCTCTGGCCTCATAAATAAGCCAAGCAAGGGTTTTGGGGGAGGCAGTGGTGAGCTTGACAAAGCCACAAGGTAAAAACTGAAAACAGATCCATTGCCCCAACTTGTATCCCCGCTGTGGGTTATCCTCATAGTCAGAGCATGTTCTCTTGGGGTAGAAGTGGATGGTGACTCATGAAGAGCCCTCTCATAATTTGGCTTGACCACAGATGAGTTTGCTCGAGGACTGAACCAAGAAGTAGAGTTATATCTCTTACATTGATTTGAATAAGCAGAATGTAGTATGCCAAATCCTACAGCCCTGGCCTATGACTTGGATTTAATATTAGAGCTCTTCCGTCTTTCCTCTTCTTCCAGCTTCTATTGATAGAAACAGTGGCCATGTTTTCTTTGCTTCATCTTTCTCAAGATTGCTTAAGAAGTGAGAGCTGATTTCACAGTGACCTATGCAGTTCTGTGTTTAGCTCGTTAGGCGTGGGAGGACTACACCTTGTTGGCTCAGTGCTTGCACTAGGAATTAAACAATATTGCAGTAATCATTTGCTAGAAAATTCAACCTCATATCTACCTATTTTAACCAAAATGGCATATTCCAAACATGAACATAGTCCAACATCTTATAATTTTCAGGTATTCCCCTTTTTAAGGTGAATAATCATAAAAATATACTTGTAAATCTTCCCTGACACAGGAATACCAGAAAAGAGATATGGCCAGGTGTTTCAGTTATCTATTGCTTCCTAACCTATTGTTCTAAAACTAAGCAGTTTAAAAAAACAAATATTTATTATCTCGTTGTCTCTGTAGGTCAGGAATCCAAGTACAGCTCAGGCAATGCCTCTGTCTCAAGGTTTTTACAAGGTTGTAGTCAGGGTATTAGCTAAGACTGTAGTGTCACTTGAAGTCCCAGCTAGGAGAGAATCTGCTTCCAAGTTCCCTCAACATGGTTGTTGACAAGATTTAGTTCCTCATGGGCTGTTGAACTGATGGCCTCAGTGCTTTACTGGCTGATGGTAGAAGCCTCCCTTTTTCCCATGCCACATCAGCTTCTCCGTAGGATAGCTGGTTTCCCTCAGCAAGCAAGTGAGAGACACTGCCAAGACGGAAGCCATCGTCTTTTTGCAACCTAATGTTAGTGATGTCCCATCATCTCTGCTACATTCTACTTATTAGAAGTAAATTACTATGTCCAACCCACATGTAAGAGGAAAGAATTACACAAGGGTGCAAATCCCAGGAAGCAAGAGTCATCGGAAGCTCTCTTAGATAGAGGCTACTTATAACATTAGGGGAAACTAGATCTTTGATTCCTTTAATATTGGAATTATAGGGATATTCAGACATTTAGAAAATAAAAGAAAGTCATAAAGTAAAGCACAATAAAATAATATTAAAACTGAGGAGACTTTGGGTAAAAATGAAATGCATTTACTATTATGACTCTATAAACAAAGAGGAAAAATTGTTCAATTGCTAAGACAGATTTTCATGGGCAAGCATGAGGAATTTTACACAAACATTGACTAGGCCACAGATTTCTGTACAAGTTTTAAGAATGTGCTGAGTTACCCTTTATAATAGGTAGCTGTCCATCACGACTTGTGGTTATCAATACAAAGAGTTCAGTAAAGATATTGGCAATGTAGAAAAAAGCCTTGTAAAAGAAGCCCTTGTCAATACAAAAAAAATTGAAAAACTATAAAATAATTTTAACAAATAAGTTTATTAAGAAAGATCCATAGAAAGAAAAAAATGCAACAATTTAAACAATTACTGCAAAATATTTTGAGGTAAAGGAGTTCAGAGTTGTGGGTCTCTTTGAGCTCTATAGAAAACTGGCCAATTACACCCTTTTATATGAAAAATAAGGAAGATAACCAAATTCCTTAACAATGAAATAAGGATAATTACATGCAGACATATTAATCTTAATGAACTACTCTGATACCGTTACCCAGAATGAATGCCATGTGGGATGGGTGGAGTAGCTGAGAAACAAACACAGAAAAAGAAAATTAGCAGACATTGGAAGAATAACTTAAAACATCCAATTTGGATGTGTTAAAGTCAAAAAGCATGTTTTAATTAAGAATTGGCAGATGGTCTAACTCTGCTCATCTCCCTGCAGATTTATCCCTCAGATGACAGGAAGCTGTCTTATATGTTTTCTTTCAAAAAGAAGAATGGGTAAGTGAAGCCAGTAATGATACACAGGTGCCTATTTGGAAATATGGAGAAAAAAAAATAAGTAAACATTTTCAGATCAACTCACTAGAGAATTTACAGGAACATAATGATTGAAAGCTGTAAGAAGATGTCAACAAACCAGTGGCCCCAATAGTCCTAACAATTCACCAAGACTTCTAGAATGCCAACAATGTGAAGGGCATCATGCACCAGAGGGAGGAAGCCAATGAACCATAGTTTATATATTTTGTTGCACAATAATATTTTTCCCAATATTTATTATTTGTAAAAAATCGCAAAGCATAAAAAAATATAAAATAACCCATAATAAAAATGGTTAACATTTTGGTATGTTTTCTATTTAAAATGATGTGTTTTTACATATGAATATGTGTAGGCAAATTTTAAATATTGATACATAATTTTTATAAACTATTTTGCAACTTTTTTTTTTCTTGCCTATCATGTTAGGGTTTTTTGTATATTACTGAATATCTTTTTAAAAATGTAACTTTTAGACCATATCTAGTATTCCATTTATGGTTTTGACATAATTCATTAAATCTACTCATATAATGGATATTAAATTATTTCCAACCTAGATATTTATTTTGTTTATTTTTGATATTCACATGGTGATAACATCTTAAGGCAAAATGTACTGGTTATTTTTAATGCAGCATACAACGTCTGCTTTCAGAGTTCCTACTCTGGTGGGAAAAAGAGAGGTATAAACAATTACATTGAAACATGGTAAATTCTAAAAGGCAAATATCAATTGCAAAGCAAATATAGGTGATGGAGAACCACCTGCCTTCTGACTACATAAATCAGTGCAGATCTCACAAAGATCTCAGTTGTCTGTGCCTTCAGGGAGAAATATGAGCTTGTTAGGCAGACTCTGAGCTTAAAGAATTCCAAACAGAGAGTATCACATGCAAGGGTGGCATTTGAACTGTGCTTAACTGTTTTCTTCTTGAAATACTCTCTTCTCATGATTTCAACAACTACAAACTCTCCCTCTTTTCCTCCTATTTCTTATTAGAAGAGGAGTACACGGATTTCCCATTTTTCCTGTTTCCAGCAGATGGACTTCCAGCAGATGGACTTAAACTTCTGGCCTCCTGCCTCACTTCTCAACCACTCCTCCCAGCACAAAGATGGCAGTTTCTGTTATGCTTGAGAGTCATTTGTCCATATTCCATGTCAATCATCTGCTATCACTGAGGATTTGAATGTCTTTTCTCCTTCCTCTGCTAGACCAGTGGGAGGCAGAAAGCTTAATCTAGTTTTTCAACACCAAATCCGCCCACAGAAGAACTTTCCTAAGACATAGATGGGAGGTATGAGAGGAGCCAGGGGTTACCATGACATTCTAGTCAGTTCATTTAGCTCTCATACGATTTCAAACATTTAGCAGCAATTAAGACAGTATTGTAGTCTCCACTTTCTGACACCCTATTTCTCAATTGGTTCTGCACCGGACAAAAAAAAGGGGGAGAGGAGATACTATGTACTGACTACCTAAGATCCCGTAATTTGTATCCAATTTGTAATTATTTGTGTGTTCCCTGAGAAGAATTAGTGATTGGTTGGATACAAGAGGTGAGAGACAGAGAGACAGAGAGAGAGAGAGAGAGAGAGAGAGAGAGAGAGAGAGAGAGA
>NW_017732420.1:47918-88564 GCF_001890085.2 Hipposideros armiger | reverse complement strand
AGAGAGAGAGAGAGAGAGAGAGAGAGAGAGAGAGATAAGCTAAAATGATCCCCAGATGCTAAAGGAGAACTTTTACAGCAGCAGTGGCAGAATGAGGTAAATACAGTGATTCTGTTTTTTCAGTTTAAGGTATATGTGGGGCTGCCTGACGGACAGCTCAACTAAGAAGTTATAAGAAAAGATTTACAGCCTTATTATGTGAGATGCCAAAAGTTCATTTCTGCATACAAAAGTTGATCATAAATCAATAGGTCGATTTGCAGATTATTAGAAGCAACATGACATAATAAAAATAGCAACAGTCTCATAAAAAAGACTATCACAGCCCAGAAGAAAAACTTGTAGGAATAAAAAATATTGAAGTCATTTCATTAATGTGAAAATTTGTATAATGTAAGAAAAAGCAACCATGACAATAATTTGCTGCTATCTCTATTTCTTTAAAATTAAAATATAATAGCCTATCCCATTTCCCTCTTCTGCCTGAATCTCAACAGCAGCACTGTCATAATTTACAGGGAAATGTCAGTGGCTTAGAGGCTAAATTTAATCTTACCAGGCTAGGTAAAGGAAGTATTCTAGATTATAATTTAATGTGTAAACTCTGACAGTGGGAAGTATTCCAGTGTTTAAAGAATAATTTATTACTCAAAAGCAAGCAGGAAAGTACCTGGCAGGTATGTAAAAGTATTAGCTACTAAAATGAAATATAACTCCCAAGAGGAGTATATTTGCAGTGGGTGACAACTTACCTTATCATTTTTCTCCTAATAAATACGTGCATGTTTGTAACACTTTGGCATTTAGCTAGCTCACTAAAAGTTACACATAATGTGTCACATAAAACAGCATGATATATGTCAACCCAGGCTTCTGTAGGTTTTCCAGTTTGAAAGGCCAGTTTGTTATTTCACTGTGCTGACAAACTTGTATTCTTTACAAATAGTATAAATAAAATCTGTAAGACTTTACGAGAGAAAGTGAGAAATCACATCCAGTGGGGAAACCGACAATGATTTCAGAGGAGGTCAAACTTAAGCTAGACCATCAAGAATTTTGACAGATGAGGATGTGGCAGACAGAAAAAGACCAGAAACATGGGTGTTTTTCAATGTACATTAAACAGTGTAAAATGAAATTGGATATACATTTTTAAATGTTTATTTTATTAAATAATTTATAAAGTCAGACCACTGCATTGGTCTGACCATGCTTTCACACTGTCCCATAGCATCCCCAATTAAGGAGGGGGGATGGAATAATGTCAGGTGTCAAAACATTCCCATTCCAATTTATTCACGATGATATGAAGTGGAAGTGGAAGGTCAGATCCTTGTACGTCAGGGAAGTTGTGTTAAATGTTCGAACACATCCTAGTTTAAGTGGAGCACCAGGGTCAGTTGTTCCATTGTCACTCAAGGCCTCACCAGGCTTTGGCCAGTTCGTGCCTGCCTTTCTCATCAATCGGCTCTTAAGGTGTCTCAAACCCAAACGGTTCCCATTCAGTCATGTACAGAGGGGTCATATGGAAGACACCAAACCCAGTCACCCCACTGTCACCCTGGGGAATATTTCTAGTCTGGAAAAGGGCAGATGAACTATGATCAAAACCAAGTGAGGATTTTTAAGGAAGCTGTGACAGAAACATTAAGAAAAAAAAAAACAAAAAAAACCCCACCTGAATACAACAACTCCAGAAAAAAGTGCTCCCAAGGGAAAACAAAATCTTAACCGATGTTGAGAAACTGGCCCTAAGAAAGGCTGGAGGATGAACCTCTAGGCATGAGCTCTAAGAGCTCTGGACACCACGGGAGCTCCGGCTGATCCAGGCTGGGCCTGCTGAGCCAGGTGACCTGAGGGCTGCCCAGCAAGGATGCTGCAGTCTGTGGCTCCATCAATGGAAGAGTTCTTCAGCTCCATCACAGAGTGCTCTCCAGCATGTTATAGTTGTCCTTGAAGCTCTTCAATTCAGGGAAGTGCTTGGCATGGTTACTCTTTTGCCTGGAGGGGAGCTGTATCACCTGGACAGTTGTGGAGGCAACTTCAGAGACAGGGGTAGGTCTTTGGCTGCTGAATGGTGCTGTCGCCAAGAGCTCCCACTTGGTGCTTTCACCACTGTGGCCAGCTCATTCAGGGCCTCTTGATACTACAGGTACTCACTGTGGCCAAAGACCAGAGGCACAGATGGCACCCAGAGCTTTCGTCCTGTATAGACGGTTGTAGCAATTCTGGTTTCCCTGGGTTTCCAGCAGTAGCAGTCTTGCATCATCACCCACAAGGACCTCAGGTTCATACTTGATATACTGAACCCGGAATACTAGAATATCAATTTCCTCTTTTAAGTCCTTGAGGGCACTGTGTCCCACAGGGACATGGGGTCCCCTTCGGGGTTTCATTGCAAAGTACATGATTTGCCTCTGAGCAAAAATAAATAGCAATACATACACCAGGCTCCAGTAGGCCATCACCAGCACAGTACTCACCGCCTGTTACTGCTGGATGCCATGGCCTACCCACCCCGCACACAACCACTAGGGTTTATTTACCCTGCTGCTCTGCCTTGTCAGCCAGGGCTCTGCAGAGGCAACAGTGCCTGTGTTCTCTGAAGCTCCCCAGCCATTTCCTCACGGGGAAAGACCAAGGTGGACCCAGCCAGAAAACATGGTGATGGGGGGGGGGGTCCTGAAGTTGAATATTTTGAAATTGGTTTGTTTTTTTCTCTCTGTCCTTGCTATTTTAACACTGTGCATTTAAGCTAGCCTAACCTCCTAAGAATCAGCACCACAAATGAAAATGAACTCCAGGCCCTTTTTGGGAGTTCATGGCAATCATCAAAGGCCCTATCAAATCCTTCCTAATTTGCTCTTACTGTTTTGTTTTGTTTGTTTGTTTGTTTGTTTTCTATTTGGCTCTGATTCCTGGGCCTGGCACTTATTTGAAGCAACATGCTTTTGTTTCACCTTTTGGGTTTGGGTGTCTACTTTCAGTCTTTCTGATTTTTGGCTATTAATTCTCCCTAATAATTTATTGACATGCACTCAACTTTGTGACATTCTCCACTCTAGATTGTCTCTGGTAGAATGGCTCTCCTTTGTTTTGGTCTTTTGTGACCTACACCCAGTGCTTGGACTGGTTGGTAGCCAGGGAAGCCTAACTTAGATCCACATGAGGAAGGATTTAGGCAGTGTCAACCATGGAAGTTACTTTTGTTTTATTGCTATTTTTTTCCCCTGATAATAAAACAAACACATGTTCATTGGAGGGAAGAATAAAAAAGAAAAGAAAAATCGCCTGCAATTTTGCTACATAAGATAAACATTAACCTGTCGAGATATTTATTTCCAGCCTTATTTCCATATGTTCCATAGTTTATATTTTTTAAATAAAAGTATATTCATAGTACATATACAGTTTGTATTTTGCTTTTACATACTTATCATTTTATCATGATCATCTTCAAGTATTATTAAATAGTTTTAACACAAAAATGCTTTTTAATGGCTGTGTATTTCAATATATAAATATAACAGGATAAAATTCTATTATTAGGCTTTTTTTAACATATCACTATTGTACAAGAAATCCTAATATTCAGTAGCCTGAATAATGCAAGACACAATCAAGCAACTATAGATATAAAGCTAAATGAACTAAAAATAACACAAATTTTATACTTGCATCTTGGGAAAATATTGTTAGGAAACGCATCAACAGGCCACTGAAAGTTTCTGTAACATCCCCTAATCATTTGAGCCTATGAAAATATCCTGTTTCTCCTTAAAGTTTTGCCCACTAAGTATAGCATTCATCAATGGATCTTGTCTATAGCAAGTATTGCTGTGATATTCTAATGGCGATTTTCTATTCCCCTCATTTCTTCTTCATCTATTACATAGAATTCTTCTGTAAGGAAGATTGATCTCTTTCCTTTCCTCCACTTATTTATTTATTCACTTATATCAGTATAGACTCATATTTTTCAGGGGTTATAGTTAAATAATATTGTTATTTATTTTGTTCAAATTGTTCTAGCATTGGCCACTGGGAACTCCTTCAGGTAGGTTCCTTTGCCCTTTCGATATGATCCCATCTCTGCATCCTCTTTCTATCTATCTATCATCTTTCTATCATCTCTATCTGCATTTCCTTACTTTCCAGCATTATATAATGCTTTAGGCTTATTTTGAATTTCCCCTGACCAGCCCTGGTATAAATCATTTCTCCAAGGAGAACAGATCCCCTTTATTGGAGAATTGTATTAAGTGTCCAAGATCTAGACACTACGTACATTCATTACTACAAAGATGTCACTGTTTATAGGCCTTCTCAGCAGACAGAACTAGAAAATATGTGTTTGTATAAATACCCATGCACACATATCTATATTTATTTATGTATTTACCTATATGCATATCTATTAAAATAAACATGAGTTTATGTTACTATCTCCAACTCTAATCCAGCACCACAAATTTCATTCGTCTTTCCCCTACTTGCTTATTTTTATATCCTTTTTTCTGAGAAGACTTATCCACAACAACTGCATATAGAACAGCTCCATCACCCTAAAAATTTCATTGTGTAGTTACTGTATAGCCATTTCCTCCCTTTTTTCTTAATCCCACCAGCTGGTGATTTGTTATCTATCCCTATAGTTTTCTTTTTCCAGCTTGCTATATAAAGGAATCATATAGTTGCAGCCCTTCGGGGGTCTAGCCTCTTTCACTTAGCAAAATGAAGCAGTGTTTTCAAAATATTTCTGCTAAGTACAGAGGATGCAGGCAGAGGTATCACAGAAGTCTCAACACAAGGTGAAAGGATATAAAATGTAAAGCACTTTGAGTCTTCTACTGCTGGATCAGAGTAAATGTGCTTTTATCTGTTATATATGGGCTTCCATATGCCATTTTGTTTTCAAGATTTTTCTATTGGTTTCAAAGTGTTTTTTAAACTCCGATCATTCTAAATTAAGGCAGTATTAGTAGTAATGGAGAGTTTGGAGCAGTTGGGAAATACATTAAAGAGGGAGAATTAAAAAAACAAGAAAAGTTATAGTCATCCCTTGGAATCCATGGGGGATTGGTTCCACAGGCCCCACAGATATCAAAATCCACAAGTGCTTAAGTCCTTTATATAAAATGGTATATTATTTGCATATAACCTATATTTGCATATAGACTACAGCATCACTTCATTGGTGACGATTCAACACAGCGCTTGGCATGTGGCAAATCCAAGTTTTGCTTTTTGTAGCTTTCTAGGATTTTTTTTTTCTTGTTTTTATCTGCAGTTGTTTGAATTCACAGGCCTGAAACCCACAGATACAGAGGGCCAACTATAGTTTGAATGTATTGAATAAATGTATTAAGAAAATTCCCAAGTATTTGGGTTAAAGAGTAGATATATGTAGATATCATTTATCAATATAAATTCAGGAAAATACAAGATTTGGGAGAAGAGCTGATTTATGGTTTGAATTTTTTTTTTAAGTGGAGAGGTCCACTAATCATTTGGAGCTCAGCAATTAGGTTTGGGTTAAAGGCAGAGATATGGTAGTTATTGGCTCATAAACATTAATAAAATATATGGATGTGGATGAATTACTATAAAGAGAGTGTAAAAAAGAAATAATAATAATAATAATAATAATAATAATAATAATAATAATAAAAAGCTTAGGATGTTACTATGTGAAACACCAATATTTATTAAGGAAAATATGGAAAGACCACTAAGGAAACAAGAAGAAAATCCAGGAAAGAATCCTATCACAAACTTCAAGATAATTGGAGTCTTTAAAGGATTATGGTGCTCAACAATGTCAAAGATGAGAAAAAAGGAAGTGAAAGACACCCACAGAAATGCTCCCTCCAGATTTGACTGTTAAAGATTGCTGGTGATGACAAAAATTTCAGTGTTTCAGAAGCTGAAGGTTAATAGTAAAAGAAAATCAAGTTATATTAGAAAGAGTGGATACAGTCTGCTCTCTCTAAATTTTGAATTAGAAGTCAAAAAGGATTAGGAGACAAAGAAATGTGATCTGGGGAATTTAGAAGGTTGGTAAACAGCAATGAAGTTTGACTTTATTTTTTTTATTTTTATTTTTTATTGGGGAATTGGAGGATGGGAACAGTGCTGGGGAATTGGGGGAAGGGGAACAGCCAAGTTGCTGTCGTTTTTGTTCTTCAGTCTAGTTGTGGAAAACGTTGCTTCACTGGCCCAAGTTGGCACCATCATTGCGCTCTTCCCAGGTGAGGCGGATCAGTCGCCGGCTTCTGGACGGCCGCTCACGCTGGCTGCTGGCTACACACGGTAGCCCATGGCAACCCACTGCAGCAAGGGCTACAACCTACACTGTCACCAGCGACTCATGGCAGCCCAGCTCCAGGTTGAGCCGATGTTCAGCATCTTAGCTGTGGAGGGCAGTGTCACTGGCCCCCATATGTGGGATCCGAAAGGTGGCCCTCTGGTGTCCCAACCCAGCTCTTAACCAACGTGCCACTCAGCCAGCCCTGAAGTTCGACTTTAAAACATTTAGAAGATGGCTTGGTTTTTTTTGGGTGTTTTAAAAGTAACTGCTATCATTTATTTCTCAAAATCACTCTGTTTGGTAAATGTTCCTAAATGTGCTTTAGTTCAATTTGTACTTGTTACGTAAGATAATAAAATTACATTCAGTTAGTAGTAAAACAGGGCCCGGTTGGGACCCCCACAGAACAGGCCTCACTTATCTCTGCCCTATAGCTTAACAATAGATCAACAAATACAACCACCTGCAGTTTGAGCTTGAAATGTCCCCTGTCCCCAGTTCCCTGCTTTAGAAAATTACCCCAAAACTTATGATTAATACCCCCATGTTTACTGATCACAATCTTTATGGCCTAGCATTCTTTCCAGGTTACTCCTATCACTGTTCCTGGGTTGATGGCCACATTAGCAGCCACATGCCAGAGGGTAGGCTCCATGCAGATCCTTGGAACATCACATAGCCCCTGGAGGAATGCCTTGATTTTCCCTTAAATGCCCTAAGCCTGTCTGAGAATGTTAAGGCAGTTTTTGAAGGTGTTAATCCGCTGCCTTCTCAGACCACCAGTGCTCTGATAATAAACACTTATTCTATGGCCCAACTCCAACTCAAGCCCTGGACTTTGTTGACCTCCAGTTTCAGTAACAAATCACTGGAATTTCTGGACTCAGATAATGTAAAAGAAAAAGGTTTTTAGAGACATCAAAACTTAGAACTGGCTCACTAGTCCTCCTCAGAGTCCTGAATATTAAAGGCAAAAATTTTAAGTATATTGAATAAGAGCATTTTCATCTCAAAGTAAATATCAACTAAAACAATCAAACACAAAAATTTAAATGTTGAGCCGTGACACTTTTGGAGTCAGAAAGAAAATAAAACAAGATGAGCAAATGCTAAAACTAAGTATGGCTAACATAAAAAATTCAACCATGTTGGATTTAAAATGAAAAAATATACATAATTCAAAGACAGTAAGCTAAAAAATGAGATAAGAGAAAGAACCAACAAACAAAAAACATTGTTTATAAATTGTTCTAATTAGAGCCCTGACACTAAACATATCTAGGCAGTAGGCATCAGTTAGCTCTACCACTTAGGAACTGGGAACTTAATTTCCTGAAGCCTCAGATATCTCCTCGACAAGATTAGAATAATGACAGCAGCCTACCTATGAAATACTTGTGAGGATTAAATGACATAATGAAAATGATTCTGTGTGATCAAAGTATGGCACAAAGTAAGTCTTCAACAATGGGTGATAATGATAATCATTTCATTTTCTCAGTCCAGTTTCCTAATTTACCTGATACAATACGGTGCTAAAAGAAAAAACCAAGAGTTAAGAGAGCTCTTTTTCAAGTTTATATAATTTTTGAAGTAGCAGGGTTGCATCAGTGAAGTCACTTGAATTAGACTTTCTCATATTTTTAGTGTATCTTTAGCCCCCAAATAGTTCTGTCTAGTAAGCAAAAAAATGTATCAAGAATCTGTTTTTTTTCATTAGAGAAAAAGTAGAGTTAAAAGAAATTTTTTGTAAACTATTAAGAATAAAAAAGAAAATCAGGAAATATGTTTTAAGTATGTGTCACACTTAGGTTGATTAACACAGATTTGAATAGTTTACATGTAACAGTCAAAGTTAAAATTTGTTTTGACATTTTGTTGGCCTGCTTTTTGAGAACTTTTTGAATAATTCTTCACAAAATCTGAAAGGAAACAATTGTTTTGGCGAACTGCCTCTTGAAACCTTAACTTTTTATTTATTTTTTTTAATCCTGTTGAAAACACTATAATTCACTGGTTAGATTTTACTAAATTACTTGAACAGGAATATTTGCTTTCAGAAACACTTGCAAATATTTACTCTAATTATGTATTGAAAAAAAAGTAAGTGGATAAATGACTTGAGAACATCAACAAAATAGGCGTGCATATAAAAAATGGTCTCAAACAAACCTAGAGTAAAAAAATAATTAATACAAACTAAATTGAAATTGCAAGCTAATAGACAATAAATGGAAGACACCAGTTTTGGCTTGAGGTTTGCAAATGTACACTGAACTGTGATATAAAATAAGAAGTGTGGACAAAAGATCATGCAATTTCCTAGAAAACATGAAAAAAAACATGCAAATCTTATGGTATTGGGTAGTCGGGAAAGTCATGATGCATTTTTGCATTGAAAAACATAGAAAAATACGTCATGACGTTTCTAACAACCCAATGTTTCCTCTTTCACTTTGAAGCAGCACCCTCTGTGGAAAAGCAGTTTGGGAAAGTTATTTTTATTTGAAAAAAATATGCATTATTCTAGTACTACTATATTATTATTTTCAAAGTCAAAAATAAAATAAAAGAAAACATGGAAAAGTTGAAAATAATCATTTTATCATAAAGCACTTTTTTGGTATCATTTATAAAATTATGTTATACTTCTAAATATTATTTTATGGAGTTTGGTGAATTTTTCTCAGCGGTAACATTTCTAGTTGTCCAATTTTTATGTCAGTGAGAATAAATTAATTTATAATTAAAATTCATTTGTAAATAATGGCAATAACATATATTTCATTAAATGAGGTGTACATCAACTAGCAAACAAAAAAATTAATTCATCTTACATGAAAAATTTGCTAGCTTACACAAGATTTTCTCTGTTGAGAGAGGAGTGGCACTAGAATAAGTTACTGAGATTGGCTAGAGAATGTAAATCTTTGGAATATTTATATGTCAAATAAATGGTGATGTGATTTGTATATCCTTTACTTTGCTTATATTAATACCGCAGTAAACAAATAGACAAAATACTTATTTGATTATGTATTTATTTATGTTGCGGTACGAATTATTTATATTGAACTATTGATGTTTTATTTATTTATTGTAAGTTTCTCACTTCATTCAGGCTTTTGCTCAAATATAAGCATCTCCAAAAAGTTTCCCCAGGTTACTCTATTTAAAATAGTCCCATTACCTTACCTCATTTATATCTATATCACTTATCACTATCTAATACTTAAATATATAGTTTTTGTCTCTTTAATATAAATTTCATGACAGTTGGGGATTTGTCTGTTTTATTTACTAGTGTATTGCAGAATCTATTAAAGTGACTGTAATACAAACATGCTCAGTAAAAAATATTTAACTAAATGAAAGAACTATTGTTTGATCCTCCCTAGTAGGAGATGTTGTTGAGGGCCAAAATACACTCACCCTCCAGAAAAACATTATGTCTTCTACATGGTTGGCTTATAATAGAGAACTAATAAATTTTATTTAAATGCTAGAAAAATCCTGAGTGTTCAAGAATAAAATGTGGCATTATGTGGAAAATAGTTAAGAGTTCTCACTCCTAAAATGTTACCCATCTAATTTGGGCTTGTTATATAACAAAATGTAATGTTTAAAATTTTCCTCCAAGCTCAGATAAGCTGATTTTCCAAAGGATGACCTACTATAAGCAAAACTACACATATTGCTATTTCTCAGTGCTTTGCTTTGCCACCAACTGACATTTTTCCTTAGTGGGATTATCTGCACCTGGTCCCTATCTACCCCACACAACACTACCATCTGAAGACCTCAAGAAGGCTAGATAGTGGCCCACGATCCACCTTGGATTATCAGGTTTAATCTCTTGCTACCCTCTTTCCAGTTTTCATTTTGTATTTTGGATCTGACCAATTCCTTAGCTTACATTACACTCTCTCTAAATTAAGAGGTTGACTAGATAGGCACAAAGTTCCCTTTTATGTCTTACTCTCTATGAGTTCACATGTTACATCTCTTGAAAATTCTAATTAGTATCTCAGAGAGATAATACATTTCAAAATACTTATATTTAAAACATTTGGTTCTAAAATTAATTTTAACTTTAAAACAAAAGTCATTTGTAGATTAAAACCATAAATATGATCTGCTACTAAGAGCCAATGTTTATTAACTTACTGATACTTTCTAAATTAAATAATTACTTGGTTATCATAGCAAAGCTAAATTAGAATTGATGTTACTTACAAGGGTTGACTCTTCTAAGAATTTTTATTTGTCTAAATTATATTATAGTATCTTATGATCTAGTACTCTAACTTTCTCTTCTAAACTGAGATCCATTTATTATTATATATACTGCTTTTTGTAATACCACCAGATATTCTGTCTGTTGTTAAGGCAGAAGTGTTTTCTTTTATGACTATTATTACCTGGTAATTGTAAAAACATAGACATTCAGGGAAATGAGTTATTCAACTACTGGTAATGTATTCTATTTATTTCTAGTCATACAATTATGAAAAGCCAAAATTATTACTTAAGATACTATATATTCATATGTATGAATATATATATGACCACAAATATTATAGTATATAGTGCTAAATTATATTGTTTTTACTATACACTTTTAAACAATATCAATCACACTTTGTCTTTTCTTGCATGTGGTTTAACATTAAAATTGACATATTCTCATATCAGTCTATTTTCTAATAGTTTTTATTTTCTGATAGTTTTTATTATTTTTTTATTTCAACATTTTTATCAGCTTTTTTAGTTATCTACTACTGCATAAGAGAGGAACTCAAAGCTTATGGCTTAAAACAACTATTTTATTATATCTTATAATTTTGTGGGTTGACTGAGCTCAGCTGGGCAGTACTTTTTTTTTTTTTTTGATGATTTATCTTTCCTAGTTTAATGTACTGTGGACAATTCTAGTATGTTTCTAAGAATTTCCATTTTCTTCTTTTTTTTAAATTAAAATTTAATGAGGTGGCAATGGTTAGTAAAGTTACATAGGTTTCAAGTGTACAATCCTGTAATACATCATCTATATATCACATTGTGTGTTCATCACCCATAGTCAGCTCTTCTATCACCATATATTGATCCCGTTTACCCTCATTAACCACCCCCCTCTCTCCTTACCCTCTGGTAACCACTGAACTATTGTCTATGTCTATCAGGTTTTGTTTCTTTGTCTGTTCCTTTGTTGCTTTCAGTTTTATATCCTACATATCAGTGAGATCATATGATTCTCTACTTTTTCTGTCTGACTTATTTAACTTAGCATAATCATCTCAAGATCCATCCATGTTGTTGCAAATGGCACTATTTCATCTTTTCTTATGGCAGAATAGTATTCCATTGTTTATATATACCACATCTTCTTAGGAGCACATATATCTTTACAGATAAATGTTTTCAGATTTTTTTGGGTAGATACCCAGGTGAGGCATTGCTGGATCATATGGTAATATGGTAATGGCTGGGCAGTTCTAATGTGCTACATCATATTGGCTGGAACTTCAGGCATCTGGGGCACATTTGTGCTGGAATGTCCCAGGGGGCTCATTCACATGGCTGACAGTTGATACAGCTTGTTGAGAGTTCTGGCCTCTCCAAACGGCTTGAATTTTTCACAGCATGGTGGCTAGGTTCTGAGACAGAATGTCCCAATAATGAGCATTCCAAGAGAGTGCACACAGAAACTGCTACTCCTTTTAAAGGCTAGACACACAGTTGGCATAGTGTTGCCTCCTTTGCATTTCACGTGCCATAACAGGACTGAATTGGAAGCAAAAGCAGCTCCGTGCCTCAATGGGAAGCATGAGGAATGCGGTTCCATATTCAAACCACCAGAATAGTTACATAACTTCTACTTACATACGCACCATAGCTTATTCAAAGTTAAAAATGTCTGCTCAAAGCAACCAACAAAAGGAGAAAAGTTATTATACTGAAGGGAGACACATATGTGCAACTTTTCTTTGTGTTTAGCCTGTTTGAAGTTCACTCAGCTTCTTGATGTGTAGGTTTATATCTTTTGTAAAATTTAAGAAATTTTTAGCCATTATTTCTTCAAATACTTTTCAGCCCTATCCTCTTTCTATTCTCCTTCTGAACTCCAATGGCACAAGTGCTAACGATTTCATTATAGTCCTTCAGTTCCCTGGAATTCTGTTCTTTTTCTTTTTCAGTCTATTTTCTCTGTTGTTCAGATTGGGTTATTTCTATTGTACTATCTTCAAGTTCACTGATTCTTTCCTCTGTCCACTTCATTATGTTGTTGAGCCAATCCATTGAGACTTTTATTTCAGTTATTATATTTTTCAGTTTTAAATTTTCCATTTGGTGTCTTCTATTTGTTGTTGCTGTTACTGAGATTTTCTATTTTTTCATGTTTCAAACATGTTCGTAAATGCTCTCTAAAGTATTTTTATGATGGCTGCTTTGAAATCTTTATCAGTTAATCACAACATTTGCGTCATCTCAGTGTTATCATCTATTAATTGTCTTTTCTTATTCGAGTTGAAATGTTCCTGATTGTTGCTTTGACAGGTGCTCTTCCCCACTCCAGATGGCGTGGTGTCACCAGACACTTAGTGGAGAACATGAAATATCACCTCTGCTTAGCTGTAAGAAGGTATCCCTCCCTGTTAGGATGTCAAAGAAGGCTGGATAGATTATCCTCACATGTCAGAGGAGGCCTGCTAAAATAGAGATTTCAATAAAGTCCAGAGTCTCATAACACAAAAAAATGTGCAGAATACAATGAAAAATCATGTGTCTCTCACATAATTTTCACTGACACTTTAGTGGAGGAGAGGTCCTTCCCACTGGATCATGGTGAGTGTTATGGCCTCCCACCTGCTCTCCTCCAACACTAGTGGAAAGGAGGGTGCTTTGTATGGCTGGATGGCAGTTGAAATCTAGGATCCTTATTTGAATTCCACTGACTGAAATAACAGGAAAGACAGTGCCTGGTTATCACCGGGTGGGAATGAAAATCCCAACTCCCTACTCAACCTTCTCTGACAACACTCTAGTGAAGAAGCTGAGGCAGCTTGTTACACCCAGGTGAGAGCGGAAGTGTAGGCTTCGCTTCAGGCTTTTGCTGACTGGGATGGGGAGTGGGGGGCTGTCGGAAGCAGTGGTGTTTGGCTGAAGTAGGGTGGTTATTGTCTAAAAGTTTTCTGTTCTGTTATGTTACCCTTTTCCTGGCCCCTTGGCTAGAGAGAGTAGAAAGTTTTTGTACTCAGTTGCACTTAGCAAGAGGAATAGAGAGAAGTATGCCTACTTGATACAGAACTTTGTTTTTAAAATCTGATTATTTTCTCTTCATGTGTCATGAACATTTTCAAATGTTGTTGCACTGAACTCTCAAACATTATTTTAACAGCAAAGATCTATACTAAATTATGAGAAATATCTCTAGATGATGGAATTGTATGTGATCTTTATTTTCTCTCTTTTTTTCCTTACCTGCAATATAAATTCTCTTGTGAATATATATTGCTTTTGTAGCAGGATTATTACTAGGTAATTATTAGTAGCAAAAAAGTATTTTACTAAATCAGATTAGCATTGCATATATCAGTTAAAATAAATGGCACTATATTTATAGAGGCAAATCATAGAGGCAAATCACAGGAACTCTATAAGTAGTTTACATTTGATAGAAAAATTTTAAGAGTGCCATGTCCTTTATGTAGCATTAACTTTGCAAAAATAAAATTCCTATTTCTTAACTTTTACATACTTCAATAATATTGAAAGCACATCCCCTTGTGTTCCTTCTCTTCCTCTTTCCCCCTCTACCCACCAGGTATAGCATAGAAAAACATTTCAGTGTTTTGATTTTTCGTTTTTACATTGAAAATAACAAAGTTAAGAATATCCTTGATAGTCTAGTTTAGGAACAGATGGCCATACAAAAATAACCAAGTTTACCAAAATGATGGTTAAAAAATGTCACATTTCTCTGAATATTGTCACTGAGTAATAGGAATAAAATTCAGGGATTGTATGCCCCTTTCCTCAGAACTGAACAGTAAGGTAAATTAACAGTATCAGAATCAGCTAAAAGAATACTTTCCCCATTTGTTATATTTTGATTAGTTAAACTGAAGCCTTAACTTATGAATAGTTTGACTTCTATCTCAGTAGTCTAGTCATTAAAACCCCACAAGGCTGTGTTTTCTTTTCCTCTGTGCTATACAAAATAGAACTTCATAAATTACTTTCTCTTCCAGTTTCCTCATCTGTAGGATAAGAAATTACATCCTTGAATGTTTTATAACTTTGAAGTGATTTTGACCCCAGAAATGAGAAAATGGCAGTGACTGTGACTTCCTGGGAAGTCTTCATCCTTACTCTTCACTGTGCTCACACCATCTTACAAAACCCACCACACAAATTTAACTCAGCATTTGTTAATTTTTATTATACTAAACATATTTTTTACTTAAGTGAAACATTAGTTCACTCAATGGTTGATTGAAAACTCTGAATTTACTAAAATATTATTTTAGTACTGGTATTCAGTATTTTTAAATCTCCAATGGAAGATTAGTTTCTATTCTTCTGATATTCATCAGAGTACTTATAAACATTCAGGTAAAGCAGCTATAGGCATAAAAAAGAGAGATTTCTCCATTTGTAAAATCAGAATCAAACTGGTAGAAACCTCTGGGAATCAAGAGCACTGTCTTTTAGTAAAATTAGGGACTACAAGCTTAAAAAGCTATTTTATTTAAAGAGCACTAATGTATCTTTTTGTTCATGTTGGTAAAGTCCAAATATTAACGCGGTTTTCATTCATTCATTCATTCATTCATTCAACAGAAATTATATTAAGTACTAAAATTTATATTAATTGCTAAAATAGGGACATCCTATTTACATTCATGAATCTTAGAATTCATCTACACTAGATTATGTCTTCAGAAAAAAATCAATTAGTAACTTAGTTTGTCTGTTTCTGTAATGGAGGCAGCTCCAAAATATGCTGATAATTTACAAAACCATACAAATAAAAAAAAAGGTGCTAGTGATAAAATATAGAGATGGGAGCCATTTAGCTTTTCCTGGAGAGCTATTTCCTATATTAGAGTGTTGTCAGTGAATATAGACAATGTATTCATTATCTATAAAAATGATTTGGAGAGGGGTGGGGGTGAAAGGAGAGGGAATTTATGTAGACAAGCTGACAAAGAATCATTTCTTTGAGATCTTGTATTAAATTTCACTTTCCCCATTGAACTAATTGCCTTTATTAGTGAAGTTTCCAAAATATTAAAGTTACATTCCGGCATTACATCTATACCCTGTTGATGGCTTGCCACTAAAGATGGCTGAGCTATATGACACTAGTAGCTACACCTCAACAAAATGTGTGCACATTATTCCTTGCTAGGGCTCTTTCCCTACATCCCTGTCATAATGAGTTTGGCTGTAAAGTCATAAACATCAAAGATCCCTCTCATTTTTATATCTATTCCTTAAAGTGTAGTTCACAGCTAGTCCATCTCCTCTGCTCTCTTACCCTTTGGTCCTATGGTGGCTCCAAATGGCCATCCAGAGCTGAGAGCCTTCCAGACTATTTTACAATCCTATTGGGAGGTATTAGTCTCTCACAGAGGCTTTTCCCAAGAAGAAATTGCCAATCAAATCATAACATTCCATTGGAGAAGATAAATTACAAAGAGAAAGGGCTCTCTGACTCATTTTTCTTCCTCTCAAAAGCTCCCCACCAGTATCGGGATCTCATTGTGTAGCCATTAAACATCCACTTCACATCATTAGCTTCTCTGTAAAGCTAGAGTGATGACAATGTGGAAAGTAATATTTACTGAAAAGAAAATGATTACAGGGAATCCAGTGTTCGAGAAAATCTTAGCTATGACATTGTTGAACAAAACAGAGGAAAAAGGGGAGCACTTAACTGAAATTCTTGGGTAATAAAAAGCTGTTGTCAGGATTTTAAAGAAAAGAGACAATCTTAATTTTATCTCTGAGATAAATATTGCTGAGAAACAAATGATGCTGACTCTGTTTTAAAGTCCAAATGCTTAAGAACTCCTGATAGGGACATTGAGAATACTGGGCAATTGCGTTTTAAGCTCTGATACACCTCCCTGATAGAAGGAAAGTGGCTATTCCAATTCACACAATGATAGACACAGACTTGAAAATGGAGAAATGAATTAAATGACTGAATAAGAAGAAAACTGAAATAGTACTGGACTATTCTCATAGTGTATATTTAGTTATTTTAGTTATTTTCAAGACATCCTTACATTTTTAATAAATTCCCAAGTAAAATAGCTCTTTAAGCATTTATTAAAAGCAATTATGAAAGCCCATAGATACAAAGGAACTGCTAACATCAAATACCCTGAATGGCTCGGGATGCAGCGCCCTCCGAGAATAGTGCTTTATTATAAACGATTCCTATGGAGGTGTGCAAACAGGTCATGGGCAGCAACCCTTTTCATAGACCCTGCTACGAGCTGATGGGTAGAAGAAAACTTTTTCCAACAAATTTGGACTTCCAGTGAGTCAAAACGTTTATGTGCCTGCTATTGTCAATGAGAGGATGTCTAGTTTCCTCATCAAAACTATGAGAGAATAAGTAGCAATAAAAATCACCACTACTTAATGTAATCCTAAAAGATACAGCTTCTGAATATAGATTTCAAAAGCAATTTTAACAAAATGTTAACTAAATCAGTGATAGAACTGAGAACTTATGCATTATAAGATGTATTCTAGACTTAACGTGCATTTGTTTCCTCATGATTTCAGATTTACTAGCCACTCCCACTCAGTTTTTTAAGACCTATTTCAAACGTCACCTCTTTGGTGAAGTTGTCTTTGTCTTCTCTCTGCAAATACACACACATTCTAACGCAGGACTCAATGTCATCCCTATGGGCTCCTAGAACACTTTGTGCATAACTGTCTCACATTTATTATTATTGTTAGTTGTTGTCACACATCTCTTCCCCACTAGCTATGAAATGATCTCAGGCACAGAGAGCATTTTATAGTATGTTTACCCCCAGTGTTCAAGGCAGTGTCTAAAACAGAGTGGCCACTTATTAAATATGGGCTTGGTGGAATGGTGGATATGCAGCCAGTTCCACAGAGAAGTGACTGGATTACATGAGTAGCAGCCACAGGTAACATCTTTCAGGCATAAAAATTCTACATTCAATTTGTTTGTCTTTGGTCTCTGAGATCATACTCCATGTACATCTGTATTTTGAAAATTCTCTGTGGATCTTCTTCAGCCAAAAGACAAGATACTCATATCTACTGACTTAAATTAAACACACTTCCCTTCTGTTATGAGCTCTCTAAGCAAATCTCAAAATTTGATTCTTTTTGACAGCAATGGAAATAAATCATGAAATATAATATTAGATAGATTGTATGAATGGATCAAGTTTTTGGGTTTTTTTGTTTGTTGTTTTAAGATGTTTATTGGGGAACTGGGGAGGGGGAACAGCCAAGTTGTTGTCCTTCAGTCTTAGTTGTGGAGGGTGCACCTAGCTCAGCTCCAAGTCCAATCACCATCCGGCCGCCTGGCAGTAGCTCGCAACCACTCAGCCGAAGGTGCCATGTTCAATCTTAGTTAGGGGAGGGGGATGGGGAGACGTAGCCACCATCCCATGTGGGAGTCGAACCAACAACCTTGTTGTTAGGAGCACATGCTCTCACCAGCTGAGCCATCCTTCCACCTGTTGGCAGCTCAGCAGCAGCTCAGCTCAGGTGCAGCTCACTGGCCCATGTGGGAATCGTACTGGCAGCCCTGTTGTTCAGAGCTCACACTTTTAACCAACTGAACCACTTGGCCAGCCCTGGTTCAAATTTTTAAACTATATTTTATTTAAAGGTGCTATGGTCCCTTGGGAAACAGATCAACTATTAAGAAACAGAAAATCTATGAGCAGCTACTGAAGGACCTTATGTGATAGGTCAAGTTCTTCTGCGTGCCTGATAAAGGGTTTCAAAGGGTATCTGAATTAATATACTGTATCTTCATAACCTTTGTAAGAATAAAAGAATATATTGTGATTAAATAGCATCCAACTGACAACAAAGAGTCCTGAAGTCAACTGATGTGGCTTCACTCTGAAGTACCTGAATTGAAGCTGCTTTCAAAAATCTTATTCACTTGTAGTAAGTGCCAATAATCCTGAGCACATGGTGATCATTAGACTGACCAGAAACAAGGGTTCTTTTTTTTTTTTTTGGTATTCATAGTTGTTTGTTTATAGTACATTTATTATATTGTAGTTTCCTCCTTGTAGTGTTTTTACTGGTGTTTGGTTAGATGGAAACTGTGTAATTGTTGGCTAGATACAGAAGATAAATCAATTTTAGGATTACACTGATCTTTTCAGTCTAGGCCACACACAGAAAGCAACACTGACAACATAGAGAATGTACTGAATTAGCACTGAAGTCGAATTTCACAAATTTTATAGTGTTCAGTAATTAATTATTCGTATTGGGAAAACTAGGGCACTCCTCACGCACCAGCAAGAATCAAGGATAGTATCAGTCCCAATCATAATCCCAGCAGACTATTTTTTTTTTTTTGGAAATTGACAAGCTAATTTTAAACTGTATGTGGAAATGCAAGAACCCAGAATATCCAATACAGTTATGAGAAAGAAAACTAAAGTTGGAGAGCTTATATAAATAACCTGATTTCAACACTTAATGTAAAGCTATAATATTTGATCACTATAGTACTGGCATATGGATCAACAAATAGATCAATACAGCAGAACAGAAAGCTCAGAAATTGACTTACACTTATTCTTTTTTTTTTTTTTTTTGGTTTTCGACAAAGCCTCCAAAACAATCCAGTGAAAAATGAAAGCCTTTTTAGCAAATGGTGCTGGAATAAACAGATATTCGTGTGAAAACAATGAACTCTGATGCCTCACTCACACAATACACAAAAACTAATTTGAGATGGGTCATAGACCTAAATGTAAAAATATTATAATAGTTTTAGAAGGAAATAAAGAAAAATATCTTTACGACCTGGGGTAGCCAAAGGTTTCTCAAATAAGACAGAAAAGGCAATAACCACAAAATAAAAAATGATAACTAGGATTTCATCAAAATAATAATTTCTAATCATCAAAAGACAGAATTAAGAAAATTAATAGGCAAGTCACAGGGTGTGAAAAAGTATTTATAAAACTTATGTCTAATTGTGACAATATGGATGGACCTAGAGGGTATTATGCAAAGTGAAATAACTCAGAGAAAGACAAATACCATAGGATCTCACTTATATGTAGAATCTAAAGCACAAAATAAATGAACAACCAAAACACAAAAAGATACAGAGATACAAAGTGATGGTTGCCAGAGGGCAAGGGTTTGGGGAACTGGATGAAAAAGGTGAAGGGATTAAGAAATACAAATTGATAGTTACAAAATAGTCACAGGGTTGTAAATTACAGCATAGAGAATATAGTCAATAACGTTGCAACAACTACGTATAGTGCCAGGTGGGTACTAGACTAATTTGGGGGATCACTGCATAAATTATATAAATGTCTGACCACTATGCTGTACATCTGAAACTAATATAAAATAATATTGAATGTCAACAGTAACTGAAATATAATAAATAAAATTTAAAAATGTATGTCTGCTAAAGGATTGATATCCTATATTACAGATATAGATAATGGCCATATCAAGAGCATGGTGGTTTTGTTTGTTGTTGACAGGTAGGAACTAATGAGAAACAGTGGCCAGGTCAGCCTTGGTAAGAGGAAGTTCTGCTTGTTGAGCCCACGTGTAGCCTCTACCCCTGTCACCACGGCCACCCTGCCTATAAGCTCATTGAGCAAGTATTGGGGTGGTTGGAGAAAGAAACATCTGACATTCAGAGAACAGGTCATTTGGGCTACGTAATTATTGTGAAACTCCTCTACAGTAGATGCCACTGAGTGAGCATTCACATGAGACACAATTATTTTTACACTAGATGTCGAATTTGAGCAGTCTATCCATATACATCTTTCCCAGGCTTCCTTACCACTAATCTTTCAATCCTGGTCTTCCTAAGTCCCTAACCATAAAATCAAACTACCCTGAATTTCCCATAAAGCAATGCAGATCCATTCTTATGGTTACCTCTTTGTCCAAACAAGGTAGACAATAAAATGTCCCACTCAGTGTTCTGCCTACTGGATGATTTCCTTTCACCCTTTCCTTCCGGGCCACCCCTGAGTGGGACTGTAATACTACAGCAATGCACCTGGGGTTGGTGGTAGCAAACCGTGCAGAACTAACTGTAAACCAGGTCTGGGTTTTTTTCCTCTTCAGTCAACTGGACATAAGGAACTCCCCATAAGATCATAAGCGTGAGCTGAGAGAGATGAGACAGACACTGAAGTAGGCATCGGTTCAGAGGGGCCCAAGCCTACTTATATATTATTTCCATTTGATGACAGAGAGGTACTGTGCATGCCCAACTTCATGACCTGAGGGTCAGAAAATACCCAGTTCAAGATGGAAAGCTTAGCCCACATGGTCATCTGATGTTCCATGGCTAGGCATTCAGTCCTTACGCAGACCCAGTAGGAAGCCAGGAAATATTCCTCAAAAGAGGAATAATTATCAGCAGAAGAAGGCATGGGTTTGTCCCCAAAGTCTAGAGGTCTGACATTCTCCTAGTGGTGCTTGCAAGAGGCTCCACACCACAGCAGTATTTGCCGTAGATCTGAATATGATTGGATCCACTGGGTCATGAGGCCCACTTACCAGAACAGCTTTTACTGAAACCTTAACTTGCTCTACTCCTCACCCAACACCATCATGGTTACTCAGTAAATTAGTTAATACATTCAAATAAGATACATGTTGCATCCAAAATTCTTAAGGCCACCAGCATTGAGTTCTTTTGGTGCTTGGTCATACAAGGTGCAATAATATGTCTTCCACCTCTGAGGTAATATATTCATAGGTTCCAAACCATTGGGATTCAGAAACTTCAGAGAGGTGGCAGACTCCTGACTTTTTGTGGGGTTTAATTGCCCTCCTTCTGCTTTGCATATATCTTACTAATTAATGTAGTCTACGAACTGTGATTTCTGTTTTGCAACAACCCTAAGACAACACTATCTGTGAACTATTGTTAACAATGACTGGATTACCTCAGTGGGTGAAATTTTACATAATTTCATGACTACATGGCAAATGTAGTATTTTCTGTATTAGTTTCTCATTGCTATGGAAACAAATTTAGAGCAATTCTGAAGATCAGAAGTTCAAAATATGTCAGCAGGGCTGCATTCCTTCTGGAGGCTCTAGGGGAGTATTCATTTCCTTGCCTTTTCCAGCTTCTAAAGGTTACTTGTTTTGCTTGTCTCATATCCCACATCACTCCAACCTCTGCTTCCATGGTCTCATCACTTCCTCTGATTCTGATATTTCTGCCTCCCTCTTATAAGGACTCTTGTGATTGTATTGGACTCACTCAGATAATAGGATAATCTGCCCATCTCAAAATCCTTAACTTGGGCCGGCCGAATGGCTCGTTGGTTAAAAGTTGGCTTGGCAGTGCGAGCTCTGAGTAGCAGGGCCACCGGTTCAGATCCCACATGAGCCAGTGACGCTGCGCCCTCTACAGCTAAGATGGTGAACAACAGCTCCATCTGGAACTGGGCTGCCATGAGTTACCAGCGGCGGCATAGGCTGCAATGGAGCTGCAGTGGGCAGCCATGAGCTACTGTGAGCGGCCGTCCAATGGCCAGCAACCCATCTGCCTCACCTGGGAAGAGCGCAATGATAATACCAACATGGGCCAGTGAATCAATGTCCTCCACAACTAGACTGAAGAACAAAAGGGCAGCAATTTTTCTGTTCCCCTTCCCCGATTCCCCAACACTGTTCCCTCCCCCAGTTCCCCAATTAAAAAGAAAAGATCTTTAACTTAATCACATCTGCAAAGTCCCTTTTACCATGTAAGTTAGCATACTTGTATTCACAGGTTCTGGGAATTGGGAGGTGGACATACTTGGGCATGATTGCTATTCTGCGTACCACATCCTAAACTGAGGGCTGCCTAGAAAGCATTTCAGAAGTATTCCAACCCATTTTTTCCCCCTTGTGTTTGTTGTCAAGAACAGCTAAGAAAAGACTTTTTCTTTGGCTGCTTTCTGGCTGATCAAAGCGGTGTCTGTTTAACCCTTGCTTTGGTGTCTTGGAGCATAATGGAGAGGGATGGTGTTTCAGAGTGAGGTCTGAGTCCTGCCACCACTACTGACTAGCAAGGGGTTTAAGTAAGTTTTCTTATATGTGAAGTAATACCATTTTTACTATAGAGATTAAATTTCAGGATGCATGTTAAACAACCTAGTACATATTTGATACAGAAGGAAGCAGTCAACAAATGAAGAATGGTTATTATCGCAACTGCAATTATTATGTAGATGAGATGTTCTAAGCTCTATAAAAGTCATTAACAAAATAACAAAGTTGAGAAACCACCTTCAGAGATTACAATTTAATTGGCTGTGATGGGTGTTGGACATCATTATTTTTTAAAAAGCACCCCAGGTAACTCCAGTTGACAATCAGGGTAGAGAAAACGCTGATTTCAATGAAGTTGGCTAGAATATTAACCAAATCTTTTTTGTATTTACCATGAATATCACTATGGTACACCTTTTAAAACCCTTTTTTTAAAGTCATTACCCAAAAATATATTTTACAGATATAATTTGCCTAAAGCATGTATAATAAAAAAAGATATACATTGATTGCAAAAGGCTTTCTTTCCTTTAATGTGTTTAGGCTTGGAAAAATATTCTGATTTTATCTTTCGGCAAGTGGTGGTTTTACTTGAAAAGCTTTTTTATTTCTCTATTGGGAGTCTGTAATAGACTTTCAACATTTTTTATGTCGTTTCTGAAGATTTAAAAAATTATATCCTATTTAATGTATTTTAACATAGCTCAGAAATTATTGCTCCAAATGTTTTTGAGGATGTGCTCTTGTTAAATAACTATGGTGTACTCCTGAGACTAATATTGTATGTTAGCTATATTTTAATGAAAATAATGTGTTATTACTAGATAAATTATTATTAAGTGGTCTGACACTGATTAACTTTAAGAGGAAAGACTTTGGAGTCAAGTAAATCTGGATTCACTTATTAAGAGTGTGACCTAGAAAATTTGCCTTGGCTTCCCTCTTTGTAAAGTGAATACCAGTAAAGCCTTCCTGTTAAGGTTTTGTGAGGACTAAATTAAATAAAATCAAGTGTGTAATCTAATACTTCCACAAACATAGTACTCTGTGGTTGTTATTATAATAAATTTGGCTACCTGTCATAATATTTTGTACTCCTGAAGAGTTCTACATTTTATAGTACCATTATTTATTGTTTTTATATAGAATACATATAGTATATACATATTATATAGTGTGAGTGTGTTATATAGTATATACTATGAGTAAGAAATTTGAAGAGGTACAGGCAAAAGATGGATGTGGTAAAAGACATGAAAAAGAATAGAATCTAAAGTTTCATCTTTGAATTATCTATTCCCATTCTACTCTACCTGCTTTCCACATTTCTACTAGTGCTAGTTGCTCAAAGTTGTCTACTGGGTTGTCCTGTGGATGTTGAAAGGATTTGATCTATGTCGGAGAAACAAAAAAGTAAAATTCACGATCATATAGCTCAGGTAAACTTCTGAGTGTCACGAGGGTTAAGGATATGAACTGACACTATACCTGTCTTCTTCCATTGACTCCATGCTCCTTTTCTGTGGTCTTCTCTGGGCTTTTTGCTAAGTGTGTCTTCAGAACACAGACAAACTTCCACCAGAGTCCTTACCCAGGGATAAAATTATGAATATTAAAACCACTTTCAATCATTTTTCAAGCCAATCAAATTCCCCTGAACCCAGCCTCTAGTCTCTCTCTCTCTCTCTCTCTCTCCCCCCCCCCATCTGCCTCTCCCTGTCTCCCTCTTCTCCCTCTCCCTCTCAAATACTATCATGGTGTAATTCTCTTACCCAAAGCCTTTCCCCCCCATTCTAAGTTGAACATGGTGACAAACAGAATCAAAATATTAGAATAATTTCTCAAATAATTTATACTGAAAATTTCAGTAACAGGAAAAAAGAAGAGCTCTACCTAAATAAATAATATTGCTTGCAAATACAAACACATTTTATTTTAACAACTTTCAATAGTTTAATTCATCTATACTTATGCTTTTGACACCTTCAATTACTATCCAGATTTCTAGCCTGAAAATTTTACCTGGGCATAAAGAAACATTATTTTGTCCAGTAGAGGACTGGGAAACAGATTTTCCACCTCATTATCTTTAAACATACTTTGTCTTCTCAGTTATTTGCAAGGAGAAAATGACTAAAAGGCAGTTACAGATAAGAGAGCCTGTAAAGCTTTCAAGGAAAGGGATCAGGTTTGAGGCTGAATTTGCTAACTTCTTGATACCTGAAACAGATTGAAGCCAGAAGCGTTTTTTTACACTGTTATAATTTTAAGTTTCATGTGAAAATTAAGCTGATGTTGTATAGATTTAGGGGCCCTATTTAATCACACCAGTGCTTCAAGATGGAAACTCTTTCCTGGCTGTGATAAGAGAGAGATGCAACAGACAGAAAGATCAGTGAGACGAAACATGAGGACTTGGCCCAACATTGCTGGCTTTAGGGATGAAGGAAAGGGAGCGCAAGCCAAAAAATGTGGGTGGCCTCTAAAAGCTGGAAAAGGCAAAGAAATTAATTTTCCATTAGAAACTCCAGAAAGGAACACAGCCTTGCTGCCACCTTGATTTTAGGCCAGTGAGACATGTATTTGGCTTCTGACCCACAGAACTGTAAGAGAATAAATTTCTGCTGTTTTATGTCATTAAGTTGGTGGTAATTTGTTATGACAGCAATAGAAAACTAACACACAAACTTTAAAGAATTGTATAATCTATGCATTTCTTTTGTGTTCAAGCTGTGTTAAAACAGAAGTTACCTTGATGAAAGTATTTTCTATAATAGAAAGCTTAATTAAATTTTTTCAGTATTTCATATGGCAATTTAGGAGTCAATAACTTTGTACACAGTCTTTACTTATAAGAAGGAATAACAGCTATCTTCATGAAAAGTACATTCTAAAATTCATGTGATAAAAGAGGGAAAAGGGAGTCAAATATATGGTGATGGAAGGAGAACTGACTCTGGGTGGTGAACACAATGCAATATATAGATGGTATACGAGGTCTGACAGCTAAGCTCGTGAACTTGTAACAACGCTGTTAACCTTTTTTCATATCAGAAGGATTATTCATTATGAATTTGTACCAACTTGACAAAGAGTTAGCGAAGTTTACTATTTGCAAGTGCTGAAAAGGCTGCATGAAAAAGTTAGACGACCTGAAATTTTCACCAACAACTCATGGCTCTTGCATCACATCAATGAACCAGTTCACATAGCACTGTCTGTGAGGGAGTTTTTAGCCAGGAAACAAATAACTGTATTGGAACACCCTCCCTACTCACCTGATTTGGCCCCCAATGACTTCTTTCTTTACCCGAAGATAAGGGAACTATTGAAAGGAAGGCATTTTGATGACATTCAGGACATCAAGGGTAATACAACAATAGCTCTGATGGCCATTCCAGAAAAAGAGTTCCAAAATTGCTTTGAAGGCTGGACTAGGCACTGGAGTTGGTACATAGTTTCCCAAAGGGAGTACTTCAAAGGTGACCATAGTGATAGTCAGCAATGAGGTATGTAGCACTTTTTCTAGGATGAGTTCATGTACTTTACTGTCCAACCTCATATTATACAAATGTACACTTGAAACTTATATAATTTTGCTAACCAATATCACCCCAAGACATTTAATAAAAATTTAAAAAAAAACAACAACTTCTAGTTATAAGACAAATAAGTTCTGGGGATGTAACGTATAGACAGCATGGTCACTATAGTTAATATTCGTATATTTGAAAGTTGCTAAAACAGTAGATCTTAAAATTTCTCATCACAAGAAAAAAAATTGCAACTATATAAGGTGATGGATGTTAACTAAACTTACGGTGGTAATCATTTTTCAATATATACATATATCAAATCATAATATTGCACACCTTAAACTAATATGTCAGTTATATCTCAATACAACTGGAAAAAATGTAAACAATTCAAAAGAAAAGTACTTTTATAATACCAAAGAATTAATCTTATATAATATTAAAAGTGATATGCAATATCTCTTTTTTTTAAAGATTTTATTGGGAAATTGGGGTGAGGGAACAGCTTTGGGGAATTGGGGAAGGGGAGCAGGCAAGTTTCTGTCCTTTTGTTCTTCAGTCTAGTTGTGGAGGACGTCACTTAACTGGCCCATGTTGGTATTGTGATCATTGCATTTTTTCCAGCTGAGGCAGATCGGTAGCTGGCCATTGGATGGCCGCTCATGCTGGCTGCCGGCCACTCATGGTAGCTTAACGGCAGCCCTACACCGTCGCTGGCGACTCACGGCAGCCCAGCTCCAGGTCGAGCTGCTGTTCACCATCTTAACTGTAGAGGGTGCAGCGTCATGGGCCCATGTGGGATCTGAACCGGTGGCCCTGCTGCTCAGAGCTCGTGCCCCCAAGACAACTCTTTACGAATGAGCCATTTGGCCAGCCCCAACATGCAGTATCTCTTGTCACAAACAAGCCACCAATTTAATTTCTATTTCTAGATCTGATCCTATACCTAGTCATGGCTAAGTCCCAAGTGATGAACTATCCTTATTAAGACTTTAGCAAGAGATTTAATAAAAGCTGTTTGCAACATGTAGCAAACATTTTTCAACTCCAGGACTTCTGTGTATGAACAAAAGCAAATATCAACATTCACAAACAGATGTTGAGAAAAATGCGTCAACACCTGGAAATTTACATCATAGAAAGAGATAGCATAATGAAAACAAAAGAATAAATCATTAATCTCTTGGAACTGTTTGCTTCCTGGAAACTAAAGGCAACTTTCCTAAATTGAGAAATGTAAATTAAATACAAAAACAGACTAGAATAAAACAAAAACTAATATATTCAAAATGAAGCCCCTATAACATCAAATAAACTAAATATTTTCTATAATATGATAATTGCTAACATATTTGATTCAAACTTCAGAATAAGACACCAAGAGTTTTTGGGTTTCCACTGCGCACAGCATTGTGTTAGGGATTGAGAGATAGTTCAGAAAAGCCAGTCTCTGTTATTAAGGGGTTTACTCTCTGGAGTGTCATGATAAGTGCAAATGAAATGACATATAATTACCACATGACAGTTATCAAGAAGTGCATAATATTAAAATGACAGAGGAGACTGATAGGAGTAAAATGTGATTAGTCAGGGAAGACAAGAGACAGGCAGCCATACCCCTATGTAAATTCGGTTGCCAGATACATGCTGTAAATGAAGACGTGCTGAGAAAGCTGTTTTTAAAGAAAAAAAATATATCCCCTAACAGCCCTCCAAGATGACTTAAATTTTTACCATGACTCTAACCCATTAACTAGTCATTTAACAAGTAAATAGCTACTAAGTACCGCACACCAAGTTGCATGGATATCAGTATAAGTATTTTCTTTCCTTCCTCCTTTCCTTCAGTTTTGGGCCATTTGAAATACGATTATTGTTTGGAAGAAATAACATAGAAAGTCATAATCAGATGCTAACATGTAATTATGACCCACCTTCCTTTCTTCCCTCATTCCTAACTTCATTGAACAATTGAAATCACCTTGTAGATGTGTTCCAAATATCCACTGTCTACACCTGTCTACCAGAGCTATCTTGACTGCATTGTCTACCAGAGAAAACTTTTAAAATCATAAAATCAAAATCATGATTTCAAATATCATCTTCTCATAGTTACTATTCACCAATCAAAATTTGCCTGTGTAGTGGCCAAGTTCTTCAGGCTCCAGAAAGTACAGCTGAAGTTGAACTAAGAAAAGTTTAAACAGAGATGGCAGGAGTTCAAAAAATGACTAGAGCTTGATCACTTTTATGAATTCTGTAAGTTCTGGTAAAAGACCCAATTGGGAGACAATAGGTAATGATACAATGGAAAATGAGTGAATTAATATATTTTTGAAAAGCATCATTTTATGAAAAAAAGTAAGTTTAGTATTTGTTATGAGCATGATTAAATTTTAAAATTATTAAAAATTTGGAACTTAAGGTAAATATTTAGCAATCAATCCATACAAAGTTGGCAAATCATACTATGAGAATGGAGGAGCTTCTGAAAAAGAGAAACATTAAGGGAAATGAGCAAAAAACAAAGGATTAATTCCTGGATGTTCCTAAAAGGTGGTAGACAGAAATTAGTGAAAGAGCATTAAAGAAATAAAATAATAGAATAAATGAATGTTATAAAATTTGCATTAGGGCTTTTTAAAAGAAAATCCTATTTTATGTGCAGTCAGAGAGTTTGTGTATGGGATGACGTAACTAAAATAAAGTGTTCTGTGAAAGTCCTCCTGATTCTCGTTTGGGTCAGGTAAGTTTTGATATTAAACAGGCTAAATGGTTCCAATTCTTCTTTTCTGGGAATTAAATAAACCAGAGCTGCCTTTTTGACTGTTTATAAAAGAAGAAAATGAGCTGCCAAGACACAGTAAATAATATTATATATCTTTGAATTTGTTATGGAGGAACTTTTAACAAACCCTAGCATGACATCTTGTTTTCACATATTCCAGCTAAATAACTCTCCAAATTTCTTATTCTGAAAATGGCTCATTAGTATAAGCTGGTAGCCAAACTACCAGGAAACATTGCTTATTCAGCCACTAAAACACACTGAGTTGCTGTAAGTGATTTTTACCTACTGACTCATTAAAATGAACCATGTTAATCCAATCTTTTTATTTATGTTGAGGTAGCTAAAGGCTATAGGTATTTTAATTTATCAACATGAGTTTATATAGAACTTGACTATGAAGAAAAACATCATTTAGGGATGTTATCCAAGAACACAGACCCTACAAGAAGAGACAGGAATCAAGGAATGAAAAGGAAAACGGAAAGTTTACACAGCCTGTGCAGCTCTTAAATTCCCATTATTGAAGTGTTTTAGAGGCTGATGTGCCCAGGGTTGGCATGTGCTGCAACCCCTTATTTCATGTCCATTTCCATTGATCATACTCTTTTCTGCTGAATAGGGATAAACCAACACAAGACATAGGCAGCCACTACCAATCGATGTGAGCTAGCATGCTATTTGAAAACAAATTGCCACTGCCAAAACATTCAAAAGCTATCCAGGAAATGAGTTTGAATAGTATATGACTATAGTTCCATTAATCCATCATCAAGGAGAATGACACCCTATTATCTATTCATTTTATCTATCTAATCTATCTATATCTGTCTATCTATCTATCTATCTATCTATCTATCTATCTATCTATCTATCTATCTATCATCTATCCATCCATCCTCCCATCCATGTACCTTTTATGTTTATGTTACATATCCCTTCAGCGCAGGCTCCTGTGAGCTACTGCTTTAGAAAGAGCTTAAAACTGTCATTTTGAATTTCACTCAAATTATTAATTACACTGTATAAACTTTAATTACATGTGACGAATACTTCCTTACACTTGTGGTGATTTTATATGGGCTCTATTGTGATTTCTTACAAACCTCTGCTTTATACCATCTAATCTGCAGCATCCTCTAGTGCCAACACTTTCTTTCTTTCTTTTTTTTTTTTTAAGCTGAGCCGTCCTGCCACCTGTTGGCAGATCTGCGGCTGCTCAGCTCGGGCCAGGCGTCGAACCGCTGTTGCTCAGAGCTCAAACTCTTGAGCGAGCTCTATATACTGAGCCACTTGGCAGGCCCTTTAGTGCCAACTCTTTCAACTCCTAAGAGATGGGGAAAGCACAGCTGCCATGCATGTTACTTGTATTTACCTGGGGTGTTGCAAGCATGTGGTTTGCAGTGGCAGGAGCTAGGAAGACAATAGGCAGGTCACTAAAAAATATGCTGTGAGAGCTGAGAGTGCTAGCTCTTCTTAGTGGGGCAGGAAAGCCTTCACAGAGGTGCTTTTTTTCAGAGAAATAAGGTTAGAAGTTCTTCAGCAGAGCACAAAAAGGGCTTGGCATTTTCCACAAATATTCAGAGGACTCATGAGAGACAGAGGTGGATAATGAAGTCAATATCGTAAGTAAGAGCAGATGTGAAGTGACTTTGGGTGCCAAGATAAAATGTTTGGATTTTTGTGCAATAAATAAATCAGTAGAGGTTTTTTTAAAGCTGGGCTGTAGTGCATGATCAGATTTGGAGTGGGGGTGAGTGTAAACACATTCTTTTATGAATTTCAGTTTTTTTACTTTTCTATTATCAGAAAAAATAACTATTTATGTTTGGAATTATAAAATGTAAATAAGTAAAAAGGAAAATAAAAGTCATCTACAACCCCATCCACTCAGAAATATACCACCGTTAACATTTCGGCAGATAATACAAAGTATTTTCCCCCATCAATTGGAATACATAGAAATATTCACATGATATACGAAGAGTATTTATTTAAAAGTAATTATATCTTTTAATTTTTTGCGTAATATTATACTATAAACACCTTTCAAATTTTTCATTTTCAATTTTTCAATATCATAAACAAGGCTGAGATAATGTTCTTTGTATTTATATTTTTACATTCCAATTTAATTATTTTTCTAGGACAAAGTCACAGAAATGAATTGATGGATCAAACAGTATACATATTTTAAATCTCATGATCCCATTTTTCTAATTCTTCCCTCTAAAAGGCTAGATTTATATTCCTGTTAGCTTTGATGGGAGTGCATGTTCCTCGCATGCCTGCAATATTTGGTATTTCTTAAATCCTCACTTATCTGATTGGGAAGAAGACCTCATTGTAATTTTTTGTGTGTGTTCTTGTTTACTCCTGAGATTAAATATGTTTTATATACTTGTTGACCATTTGTTTTCATCTTTGTGAAACATTGTTTATTTCTTCATTTTCTACTGGAGGAATTCTTTTTTTTTTTTGAGGAATTCTTTTCTATTTGGAAGAGTCCTTTAAATATGAGGACAGTAAACTTCCAACTTTATATAGCATATAAATACATAATATATAACATTTAAGTATATTACATATGATATAATATATATTTCAAATATTCTCCCAGGTTTGATTTTTATTTCTGATGTTCTTAAAGTGCAAAATTGTAAATTTTTGATAAAATATATCAAGTTGTTTTTTAATTGTTTTTCTGTTATGTCTGAAATTAACTTTGATAAATGATATGACAAGGGCTTTAAACAGTCATCCCAATATCATACTTTTAAAATTAATTTTTCCTTATGAAATTAAACATGAGAAAATGTGAAACACCTTTATCACATTTAAAATCATTGAAGTTAGTGTCACAGAGTAGATAAACACATAGTATTTGACATCACAAAAAAACCTGTTTTTACCACTTTGACCTCTTTCAATCTTTGCTTCCTTAAAAGGGAGAGATGAAAATAGCAATAGGTATCGTATTAAATAACATAATGCATTTAAAGTATTTAGCACAGTGCTTGGCTTACAATATGCATCAGTAGATAATTGAGTTGCTACTTTTATGTTAGAATATGACTGTTGATATTTTATTGTCTTCATTAATTAGTGTATCAATTTTTGCACGAATGTATAGTTTGATTTTTTATTTTAAGTATTTTTTAACATCTAATAGAGCAATTTTATTTAACCACTCAAAAATATTTGTTGAGTACCTTCTACGAGCCTCAAACAACTAGGACCTGAAGGGATATGGTTGAGCAAATTAACACTGGTTTCTGATCAGTTAAGCCTCCAATCACATCTCCCCTGAGGGTTTTGCCAGTTTATGAAGATCAAAGTTCTTTACATATTCTTTACATTTTGTTTGGTTCTGAAGACACCTTTGTCCAACAGCAACATATGTTTAGAAATATATCATTACAACTAGTTTTATTTACTAATGGCTAATTTTATCCACATTAATGTTGAGTTTATTAATTTCAGTCTCAAAAAATAAGTTTTTTATAGACTTTTGGCACTATTCCTGAGCATATTTTAAAAGATTGGAATACTGTCACCTTCATGAGGAAATGATGGTGGGTATATTAATAACCTACTTGAATTATGTTATGCTGACTTGACATATAACATAAAGTGAATGTTTGCTGATAGATTTTTGAAAAGAGGGATTGAACATTTGGATTTGTCAATGTTTACACAGCACTACCAGAGAGAGAGAGATAATATACTCATAAGCATGGGAAAAGCATCATGCTTGAAAAAGAATGGACTCTTGGAAAGAGATTTAAATTTTGAACTCCAGTTCTATCCATTACCAGGGTATATAGGATAAGATCACTGCAATTTTTCTGTTGCTGCTGTAACCAATTACCACAAATTCAGGGTTTAATACAAACAAATGTATTCTCTTGCAGTACTAAAAGTTGAAAGTCTAAACTCAAGGTGTTTCTCAGGCTATATTCCTCCTGGAAGCCCCAAGGGGAAATCTGTTCCTTGCCTTTTCCAGCTTCTAAAAGCTGCCCTTCCTCCATTTCCAAGCATATCACAACCACCTCTGCTTTCACTGCTATTCTCCTTTTGGCTTCTGACATTCCTGTCTCCCTCTTATAAGGACGCTTATGACCATATTGGGCCTGACAAGATAATCTCCCATCTAAAGATCCTTAAATTCATTATGCTTATAAAAGCCCCTTTTCCATATAAGGTAACATATTTACAGATTCCAGGGATTAGGACATGGGCATTTTTGGGGGGCCATTACTCAGCCTTCCACAATCACGATACTGGGGAACTCATAACTAACTGGAGAAGACACTCAGCTGACTCATAAATTTATTTACTCATATATAACCAGTCACTTTTATAAAAAATAGATCGTTTGGATGCACATTGGGGCAAGTGCCAGTTCTCTGAGCCTGTGTCCTTCACCTGTGAAATGGAACTAATGCGTACTTACATAACAGGGATGTTCTAAGGATTAAATGACACAGTGTATAAAGAGCAGTTCCCATTCTATCATACACACTTTGGGCATTGTGATAAAATGACTCTGCAGTGCAAAAGGGATACATTCAAAACCTTTCTTGCATGTTTGCAGTACACTGGAATTCCATTCTGGTCACATTGAAATTACTTGAATTAAATTTCATGCTTCAAGAGAGAAAGAGAAAGAATGTAAATAATATATGCCACTCTACCTTTTATTCCATCCAGTGGGCATGTGACAGAGTGGCTATGAGATGGATTATTTGAATCTGCTCTGCCTTAGTCAGGCTGTTTCTCATGCCCTTCACAGCATGAGCCTCTTGGGATCCATTGTTTAATTGTATGTATTTTTTCAGGTATTATTACAATTATTCATTTACATGTCTGTTTCTATATTATGGAGTAAATCTGCCAAGCTAAAGTCAGTACTCAATATATGGCAGCTATTATTAAACAAATAAATATTTAAAAAGTGACTGCTCACCAATAAACTGGCAATATATAATGAGGTAGAACAGCCCAGTGGAATTAACAGATTTCATAGTCGGATACGTCTAAGTTCAAAACCTGAATTTTCCACTAGCTGTTTCCCTGGATATTTTACTTAACCTCTCTAAACCACAATTTCATCATTTTCAAAATGTAAATTATAATTGGACCCCTTTTGATGTGAGAATCTAATGAGAACAATGTATTTATATTCTTAGTATAGTTTGTCAATAAATTATATTACCTCAATAAATATTTTCTTTTTTATTTAATTTTTTTAATTGGGGAATTGGGGGAAGGGAACAGTGTTAGGGAATTGAGGAGGAGAACCAACCAAGTTGTTGATCTTCAGTCTTAGTTGTGGAGGGTGCCAGTCGCCATCTAGCTGCCCGGCAGCAGCTCGTGGCCTCTAAGCTCAAGGTGCTGTGTTCAATCTTAGTTGCAGGTCAGTGTAGCCACCACCCCATGTGGGAGTCGAACCAGCAGCCTTGTTGTTAAGATCACACGCTCTATCCACTGAGCCATCTGGGCGGCAGCTCAGCTCAAGGTGCCGAGTTCAGTCTTAGTTGCGGGCGAGCGTAGCCCACCATCGAACAGGCAGTCTTGTTGTTAGAAGCACGCACTCTCACCAGCTGAGCCATCCTGCCACCTGTTGGCAGCTCAGTGGCAGCTTTGCTCAGGCGCAGCATCACTGGCCCACATGGGAATTGAACCGGCGGCCCTGTTACTCAGAGCTCGTGCTCTTAAGCTAATTCTTAACCAACTGAGCCACTCGGCTGGCCCTCAATAAATATTTTCTTAATTTAAATATATTTAGCAAACAACTTTCTAAATAATATAGTTATTATAGATACAAAAAATAGAATTATTTAAACTCCACCTCATCACCTAGGTTTCTAAAGTATATATACTGAAAGGACCTATGGCCCATTACAAGTTGCTTATTACTAAATAGATTTTCAGTACTCCAAGTACTAATCAGGCTATTTAGGGTATCACATATGCTCACACACACAAACACTAACGTACCTTCAGTGATGTGGTTTACAAGAATACGAGGAAATACTAGTAGCACTGTACTTAACGTTAGCAACAGCAGAGTCATCCTATGTTCCAGGTTGTTTGACACTTGAACATGCAATTGGCTCTACATGTAAGAGACCCAGTGTCTCTCTGTTCAACAAATGTGGCTTAGTTGACTCAACTTCTCTATTTTTACCAAACGTTTAATTTGGGAAACATGTCAAGCCACCGCAAAGGTGTCTGGGTTCCCTCTTGCTGAGTCATTTTTAAGTTAGGTCTGGTTCCTGTTCTTCCTTGATCCAAACCATACTACCAGGAGCAATGGTGACTACAAAAGGAAAAAAAACACAAAAAAACCTAAAAACTATTGTCATAACGGGTCTGTACGCTTTAAAGATTTCCTCTACTGCCTATCCCATGTCCTACTCCTAAACTATGTGTGAGTCTCAAGGGCTTCTTTGCCTTTTTCTACTTAAAGGCATCAATGGAAACTTCCCGCTCCTTTCCCACTTGCCTCTGCATAGAAATTCAGGCTATGTTTCTATGTCTCATTCCAGTTATGCTTTAAAATAATGAGTAAAATGTCTACCTCACAGACCCCGTCCTCTGAGCCACACTTTTGTCACACTTAACTATTCAAGGTTTTCAAAGACGTTGCTCAAGAGTGTTTCGAGATGTGATCTCATATATAAGCCATCTTAATATGGAAAGAAGGAAGATATCTAAGGACAAAAAAATAATGACCAAAGAAAACACACAAAGACGACGACATCACCATGCAGAGGAAAAAAATACTAAAAGAATATATTTTACAGAATAATAATCCCTTTACTTCACTCCCTGAAATCTCCACAACCTGCCCCAGTTACCCTTATATGTGCCAACAGTAGGTACACTCATTCTAGGAAGACAGTGTCCTAAACACTGGACTTGAAGACATGGCCTCCATGGTAATTATTTGTTTTTTTTCATTTTTAATAATTCTTTCAATAATTAGTTTTTCATTTATTATGTTCTGCCCTATAATCAATTGTTACATCTTTCACAGCTCTTTCCCCTTGTACATATATTCTTTAATGCGTCATTGCATTTGGTGTTCAACTGTGTTTGACAAGAAATACAAGTGAGTTTAGGAAACCATGTGGATGCCTGGAAGAAGTGTGCTCTAGGAAGAGAGAATGGGGAGTGCAAAGCCCTTGAGGTGGGAACTCAGCAAGGAGGCTACTTGAGCTGGAGTGAAATGGGTGAGGAGAAAAGTAGGAGATACTCTAAGAGAAGAATCATGAAGGACCTTTTAAAGCAAATTAATCAGGCATTATATTTTTTGCAGATTTTTGAAAGAGGATACAAAACCCAGAAAATGTGAAAAAAATTTTCCTGATATTCCCTCCCGTTGTGAAATTTTATTGGTTCCAATCTGTCTTTGATTAATATGAGACTAATTCCAGAAAAACAACATGTTGCTTTGAAAAAAGTTTTTCTTGGATTACAAAGCATTGAAAAAGTATTTCAATGTTTAAAAAGTATGTGTCAGTACGTTTTATTCAATTTCATGTGACAGAAAACCCAATCCAAAAGGGTTTAAGAACAAAAGGAAAGCAGTTGCTTCTGGTGTGTAAAAAATCCAACTTTTGGCTTTTACTGCATCTTGATAAGGGACGAAACAATGTCACCAAGACCCAGATTCGTTGTTCTTTCTGTTTATTCATCATGATCCTCTACTGTCAGATTCCATGCCTTCTCCTTTTTAAAGATGGGTGCTGTAATTCTAGACTTTGTCTCTCAAATACAGTGGAAAAACAGCAAGAGATTCTGGTAAGTTCCAGTGTCTTACTAATTCTGATTAAGTCACATACAAATTCCTGAAATTGGCTGCAAATGATTATAGCCATGGAACAGAATATCGTTATTTCCATCATTGCAGATCACATGGTTCCCTCCAGTGGAGCATCCCTGGATAGGTCTCCAAATGGCACTAGAAATAGGGTAAATGGATGTTCTTGTACCTTAGAAAGTGACCTTACTTGCCAATACAGTTCTTGCAGATATAATTAGTTAAGATGAGGTCATACTAGAGTGGACCCTTAATCTAAAAATTAGGAAGGGGACACACACATACACACAGTGTCCTGAGATGAAAGTGATACAAGCCAAAGAACATAAAAAGATTACTGACAACTGCCAGAAGTAGCAGGAAGTTACGGAACACTAGCTCCTTCAGAGCTTCCAGAAGGAATCAAACGTGCTCTCATCTTGATTTCAGACTTCTGGTTTCCAGAAATATGAGACAATAAATTTGTGTTGTTTTAAGACATCTATGTTAGTGGCATTTTGTTATAGCAGCCCTAGGAAACCAATGCAGACAAAATGCACTGCCAATCCTTTTAGCCCTAAGCTGAACGTCCTTTTTCTTCATATCTGTACCCCTAGACTGCATCTGGCCAATGGGATTAATTCCTCTCCTTCTCGGGCAATGACTGCTTAAAGAATGTGGTAGGGATCTGAGATACTAGAATACCGTTTTCTCAACTCCCATTTTTTTTTTCAACTCCTATTCTTGATAAGTCTTCTACCTCTGATTTTGCTTGAGTCAATGTTCACTTGGGGCAGAGAACTGGGCTTGCTAACCCTTGCCAACCCTGCTACGGTAGTTGCAGCTCTCTCAGACTTCAGGCTGCAGGGACAAAGGACCCATATACCAAAGAAATACTAACTGATCTCTTTGTTTTCAGATGGAATGGAACCAGCTTAAAACTTTCTCATTCTTGTTTGACCTTACTCATGGCTCTAGCATGCTAAAATTTTCAAAACTATTTCTTTAATCCTGTTGCCATGTTCAGCACAAGACACACAGTGGACAGTTTTGCCCATTGTTTTACTTACACGTAATCAAAATGCTAACTTCCGAGACTAGGACTGAGTGACACTCACACTTTGTCTTTTCAGATGCAGTCTTATTAGATCTCTAACAATATCACTGTGACTGAATTTCTTGCCTCTATGATCTGCCTAGTCTGCTTGGCTCTATTCTTACATACGATCTTTCTTTATGGTGGGAAGATGGTTGCCATACTTTTAAACTTACATGCTCTCTCATTTTAAATCCATGAACTATTAGCAAAATCATGAGTCATTTCATTGGCTTTGATTTAGCCAATGTACCATTCCTAAATGAATGACAGTAGATGAGTCAATACCAAAAGCTGAATGATTGGATGACTGATGTCTGAGTTATGTGCTCTGGCCTCTACACCTCCAGAAACATGTGGACTGATCATGAGGGAGGACTAAACCCCCAAATGGCCATTTGTAGAAGTGAAGTCAATTTAAAGTAGAGTCAGAAAATGTGCACTACAAATATTCTTATTGGTATTTAAAAATATATGAGAAAATAAAAATCACTGTGCCAGACAGAGATAAAAATTTGCATTTGTGTGTTCATCAACAGGTGAATGAATAGACTGTAGTATACCCATACAATGGAATATTACTTAGTAATAAAAATAAATGAACTATTGATACATGCAGCAAGAGAGATGAATCTCAAAATAATTGTTCTGAGTGTGTCTTAGGTTGGGCAGCTCTAACAAAATGACAAAGACTGGGTGGCTTAAGCAGACATTTATTTCTGACAGTTCTGGAGACTGAAAAGTCCAAGATCAAAGTACCAGAAGGTTTGATTTCTGGTGAGAAACCTCTCTCTAGCATGCAGACAGCACACCTTTTTGTTGTGTCCTCCCATGGTGAGGGGAAAGAGAGAACTCTGATCTCTCTTCCTCTTTTTATAAGGACACTAATCCCATCACAGGCCCAACCCCAAGGCCTTATCTAAACCTGATCACCTCCCCAAAGGTCCGCCTCTAAATACCATCACATTAGGGGTTAGGGCTTCAACATAAGAATTCAGGGGAAACAC
Source organism: Hipposideros armiger (assembly GCF_001890085.2). Lineage (NCBI taxonomy): Eukaryota > Metazoa > Chordata > Mammalia > Chiroptera > Hipposideridae > Hipposideros > Hipposideros armiger. Next base: position 49,724 of record NW_017732420.1, on the reverse strand, counting down.
AAACATTCAGTCCCGCTCAGGGTGGAAGAAGCCAGGCCAAAAAGAGAAAGAAAAAAAAATTATTTCATTATATAAAACTGTAGAAAAGGTAAACTTATCTATAGAGGCAGAAAGCAGATCAGTGACTTATGGGTGGGGCTGGAAGGGAAGGGGTGAGGGTGGAGGGGTGACAGAGGGCATGGGTAAGTTTTGCGGGGTGATGAATATGTTCATTACCATGGTCGTGACTGTTTCACAGGTGTGCCAAAATCGAACAAACTGCACACTAAATATGAGTTCATTCTATGTCAATTATATCTCAATAAAACAGTTTTTAAATTTATATTCTACTGTACATTCTTCCAGTCTTTCTCTACATTATTTGATATTTACTTATTTACTACTAAACGGAGGTTGTAGGATTTTTTTGTATACATTACACCCACATTTTTATTGTACTTTCCATTTCCTTTAATACATCTTTTAATCTCACTGAACTTTTTTTGAAGTTTATTATACATCCAGGAAACAGCATATATTCTGAACGGTCAAACATTGAACCTATGTGTGCAAACAACACCCAGATCAAGAAACAGAACATCCATGCATACGTCGTGCTCCCTCACAACAGACAACCTATTTCCTTCTCTAAGTTAACCATTATCCTAAAGTAACAGCACAAATTCTTCTTGCCAGGATGTCAACTTCATATAAATAGAATCATACAGTAGTAACTTTGTGTTTGGCTTTCTTATCTAATGTTTGTGACATCTATCCATGTTGTTATATTTAGCAGTTCATCCACATTTATTGTATGTTCATAACATTTCATTGTATGACTATAATTTAAATATCTTGTCTACTTTTCATGACTATTTTGTGGATTTCAAGGTTGGGACTCGTACAAATAATATCGCTAAGAATATTCTCATGTTTGTCTTCTAGTGCGCGTTTACGTATTTTATTTGTCAGTACACCCTAGAGTGGAATTATTGGGTCGTGGATACTTTCATTACCTTAAAATGTTCTCTTCGGTTCTTTGGCTACTGCCCCACCCTGTAGTTCTGGGTATCCACTATAGATTTGCCTGTTCTGAAATTTCACATAAATGAAATCATACATAATGTACCCTTTTGTGTATGGCTTCTTTTGCTCAGAGATTCACGTGTGTGTGTGTGTGTGTATACACACACACACACACACACATATACACACGTTTTTTTGTGTGTTTGTTTATTTTTGGTATAATTGCTGACAGCATTTCATTATTTGAGTATTCCACAACCATTTACCGGTTAATGAGCATGAGTGTTTCCAGTTTCGCATTACTATAAACATTTGCATTATGGTTACCTCCCTGATGGCAGTGAACAGCAAAATAGCTAGGTAGTCCAATTTAAAGGTGGTCTTAGTAGTTCTTACTTGTGTATTGTAATAATTTATTAAACAAATTTAATTTTCAATAAATATATTTTATTTTAGGCTATGTACCTGTTGGCTAATGAATAAGCATGAATATTAGATTTCTAATAATTTGCTTGCTCTCTTGAATAATTACACAACCCACTATATATGTGTTGACATTACCTCTCCTAACTCACATATAAATCAAATCATAGGCATCGAATGCAAGATTCAGCCTTGCGATTAATAACTAATTGTATTATTTACTATGTGCCAATTACTGGCCTAAGCAATTTATATATATATATATATATATATATATATATATATATATATTTTTTTTTTAATATAAATATACAGAGGGTGCCAAAAAATGTATACACATTTTAAGAAAGGAAAAAGCTGTATTAAAATTGTAATACT
>NW_017732420.1:21376-47168 GCF_001890085.2 Hipposideros armiger | reverse complement strand
ATTTATGGCTCTCGAATAATTTTTAAATTGTTGTTAGAGACAGGATTGGCTCTTCCAGGGGTCGGCAAACTTTTGAGATGGAACCAAAGAGCCGCATTTACCTTGCGAGTTACAGTTTGCCGACCCCTGCATTAGGAGACATATTTATCTTTATGACTTTAAGTATTTCCCCAACATGCAGATGAGGAAACTGAGGTCATAAAGTTTAAACAACTTCCCTTAAGTTATACTAGCAAACATGGTACCAAGATTTGAATCCAGGCAGATCCATAGCTTAAATTCCTAATTATTTTACTACACTGACTTCCAATTGTGTATAACATTTGACGTAACCATGTCATTTTCTTTAGTTTTTGTCATTCAGGGTTGAAAATGTATCACTGTTAGGAACTACTTTAACACATACTTTTCTTAGATGATTGCTAATAAAACTATCTGCCAGCTCTTCCTTTGTGGGGGCAGAAATCTCTTGATACACTATTGTCTTTGTCATTTTAACACTAAAAGACAGTTCAAGTTAAGGCTTTAAAAAGTATCAATTTAATAGTGAATATTTAGAAATATGGTACACACAGACACCACAGTAATATAAAATGCATATAATTTGAAATGACTTTCTTATGAACCTTTAACATAGATGGCTGACAGCTTCTAGCCGATAAAATTTTGGACAAAGGGACCAGATATTTTGGTGGATTCATTTTAAATACTAATTAGTCATGCAGATAGTTAGATTTTTAAAAAAATAAATGACAAATATATGGACTTCTGAAGTATAAATTGACATAAAAATCTATATTTTCAGATTTTTCAGTGAAGCATCTTTAAAGAAGCATTCTGTAACATGAAGTTGAGCTCGAATTAGATGTAATGAAAGCCATGAGGTTTTAATAAAATTGTGTAATTCACATACCAAATATTTACATAAAAGTAAACAAAAATTGCAAACACATTTTATCCTCCAAGTCATCAACCTCATAAAATTAATTATAAGCTAAAGTTCCCATTTCTGAATGTTCATAAAGAAACACATACAAAGCAATATAAGAAAAACTTAATTTTTCCTTCTGAGAAGCCATGAAGAAGTAACATAACTGCCTGTTGGGATTGTCAAAGCTTTCCTAGAACTTTAAAGGAGTACTCTTTCTTTTGTCAAACAGTGAGAACTAAAACTACATTGTCACTAGCCCACAAACCTAGAAACTTTCTTTTCCAAACTTACAGATGCTCGCAACTCTGCACCACAAGTGAGTGTATTGAACTAAAATGTCCCTACCCTCCATTTTCCCAAAAAGGCAGTTGCCCCCCCCCAAAAAAAAGCTATTACCTTTTTCACGTGAACAGCTTGAATAAAATTTCTATTATGAGTTTAAAGAGAAATAATCATCTTACACATAAGTAAGCCTGATGAAACTTAGGATGGAATACAGCAGGTCCTCAAGAAACATTTCGTTCAATGTCTTTTCTAACATAACATTGATGAGAAAAAAAAATCGACTCCCAGCTGGGGCTGCTGTGTGTGGTTTGTCCATTCTCTCCATGTATGCTTGGGTTTTCCCCAGGTGCTCGGTTTTCTCCCACATCCCAAGGATGCGCATGAGGATAACTGGTGTGTCTAAACTGTCCCCGTCTGAGCGTGGGTGTGAGTGTGCCTGCCATGGAAGGAGATCCTGTCCAGGGTGGGTGCCTGTCTGTGCCCTAAGCTGCCAGGAGCGGCTTCAAGCCCCCTCCACCCTGAACTAAAAATGATATGCTGGAAAATCATCTTACTTGTTTTTATTAATTTTTCTTAAATGTAAGCATAGTTCACATTTATTTCAATGTTTACTAATGAAAGTGTTTTAGGTCTTTAGCAGTTTGGTGATGTTTTAGTAACCAGAAATATGCTCTAAGAACTAATTCTTTTTATATCACCTAGCTTATTGGTTTCATTATACGTCGTTTCACTTAAAGTCACAGTTTCCAAGAACCTATTGACAATGTTATACGTGAGGACTTACTGTACTAGTTATCAGAAGAGCATATTCCTTAATGGAACTTGAAACATCAAAACTTAATTCGGTTATATTACTCATTTAAAAAGTTAATTCAGAAGAGACACGAAGGTTTTCTTGAATTAATTTAGATCAGTGATTGTTATAACCCTGACCACACATTAGGATCACTCAGAACTTTTAGAAAAACTTAAAAATGGCTCCCCCCTAAAAAAAATTCATATTTAACTGTTGTGGGGTGGGGTCCATATTAAGAACCCTCCAGATGATTCTAATATAAAGTGAGGGTTGACAAACATTGATTTGGAAAAATTATTAATGACTCAGGACAGATTTAAATAAATAATTTAAAATTCAAATATATGAGCACTTCCTACATGGTAGGCACTGTCCTCAGTATAAATTAGGAGGAAATTCTTTTTTCTATAAAAATCATTGGATAACATTAATATATCTTTCATCTTTTGAACAGTTATATAACTTTATTAAAATATTACTCAAAGCTTTTTTCATGGTCTGCTGTCATGAAGGAAGATTTCCTTCTACTTTTCTTAACTATATTCACTTGCTACTATAACAGAAGAGATCACACTCAGAAATTTTTTCTCAAGATATGCGAAAAGAACAAGAATGCCATAGATTTCATTTTTCAAGTCATAGTATGTGAGGTATTTTCCACCTTATATCTGGAGTCACAAAGCCATAATTTTATAAGTGAAATTAGGTATTGCTTTAATGATTAACAGAGTCTCCTACATCAAGAATTAACTACCACTAGTGTCAGTGCTTACTTTAAATTGCCTAAAAAATAAAAATAAAAAACAAACAAACAAACAAAATCTATGCGAGTGCCTCAGGGAACCTAGCCAGAGTGGGCCTTAATGGAGCCCATGTTTCCTGTGACCTATTTATAAAATATTTCTTTAAAAATGTTACAGGAATATGTAATACATAATTAGAAATTAGTTACCTAAAAAAAAAACACTGAAATACTGCATAATTAGATATTTGTTACTATCCCAGGATAGCTTTAACATTTTAAATCAAAACAAACTTTATCATCATGAAATGCATTTGAAATGCATTTTAAGTCAAGAAAAAAAGTTAATTTAAATTAATAAATTTGATTAGTATCTATTCTTCAGCCTAACAGTTTTCAGGTTTATATATACTAAAACCAACAGACCAATTTATTAATCCTATATTATGCTAATTATCTTTGTAGTTGGACAGCAGCCCAAGAATGATGGAATTTTGCTTAAACTGTAATATATACACATATAGGAAAATGCAACAGCAATTTGTTTTCCATACTTGATAAAATTAAAACAGCTTTAAAATTTTTATGAAAGCTCAGTAGTCAAAATAAATATTTAATAAAAATATACACCATAACAAAATATCAAGAACTTAGTGTTTAAAAATAAACTTTGTCACTTTGTTTGCCTTCAGTTAAACAGAGCTCAATTTAGTTGCTTAATGTATCTAAAGAATGATTAAGGTGTGTTTTTGGAAACAAAATTAAAATTCAAATAACACTAGAAAAAGAACACTAAGATGAAAGATAAACTTACTGTTTTAACTCAAAAATTTAAATATTTACTGCTATTGAGACTTCTCAATATGACTATGACCCTAAGAAACATGAATAGTTTGGGGAGTGTAAGTCAAGACAATTCATGATTATGTGATTCATGCTATGGAATTCTCAGTATGTAAAAAAATGAAAATACAGTATATATGAGCACCATTAGAAATGTGTTGTATGTATATACATTTAAAACTTTACCTCATTAAAAACTGCATTTGAGAGTGAAGGACAAGCCCACACCTGTGAAAATACATTTTTAAATTCATATGTCACATGACTTATTTTAAAATGTTCATCTGGCATTCCTTCTAAAACTCAGCAAAAGAATACAACATGAAGCCAGTATTCTTTTGTAGCACAAAGTCCATCGATTAAACAGAAGGTCACTGAAGAAAAAAGAATGTGTTCAATACATGTTTTCAATCCACAGCCAGATTCCAACAGGTAAAGGAAAAATGAAGTCAACTAATAAATGGGAATTCACAGAATAAAACAGCAAATGTAGGATTTACCCCCAAGGGATTATCATTCAGGCCTCGGACTATTTTTGAGAGTAGTCAAGATTATTCTGCCAGAAGACTCTTCCTTCTATAATAAAACATATAAATTTCCCATCTATAATTTAATATTTCTGCTGCATTCACCAAAACTTAGAAAACTACAGCCGTATCTTATATAATACATACCCTGGGGTAAGATAGAGCTGTAATAAAAATCTTATTTTGATCCTATGTAGAGGCAGCTCATGACAGACTTATGAATCCTTGCTATTTTTCAAAGCTCCCAGTATAAGAAGTCACATGATACAGGCTGAAGTTCTTTGAAACCACGGTAGCAAGATAAAGAGTAACGCTCGCTATTCACCATTTAAAATACGCTCAATCTCTTCTAGTCTTTTTAAAGCAGCAACTCTTTTCTTCTCAATTTCTTTGATTTCTTTCGTTGTTTTGTGGGGGATCTCTTTGTCTGTATTTTTTCCTAACTGTTTGTTGGATTTAGACTGACTTTTATTATCACTTGTTTTTATTATCTGTGTGGGTCTGGGTTCGCTTCTGCCCTCTTTTACATTTTCACTTGGATTTTTTTCTCCTTTTCCACCTGAAGTCTTAGCAGCTGGGAATATTGGATGTTCTATTAAACTAGATGAAGAAATTTTATCCCTGACTATATTCAAATGGCGCTGAATATACTCTTCATGTGGTGCTAATCTCAATGTTTCAACCAGGCATCTTTCAGCTTTGAATAAATCCTTCTCTTCAAAATAAACAACACAAAGATTGTGTTTCCCTTGCACGTTGCTTGGGTCCATCTCCAAAATCTTTTCAAAACATTTTTTTGCTCCAAGTATATCTTTCTTTTGATTCATCAGAATGTCTCCCTTTAAAATGAGACCCTTAATATGATCAGGATAGTATCTGAGTAACTCTTCCAAAACTGGCAAAGCCATTAATTCCTTTGCAGTCTGGGAATACAGCAGAGCCAGATTAAACAAAGCACTTCTGAAGTCAGCTTGTAATTTTATGGCCTTCTTCATCCACATCTCTGCTTCGCTGTCCTTTTTGTCATCCATGGCCAGCATTCCCAGGTTGAAATAACCATTAGCGTCTTGTGGCTCTTCATTTACATAGCTTAGAAGTCGTTTTCTAGCTTCAGGTCTGACTTTAACCTCACCTACGAATAATTTTTTTAAAGAAAAAAATTTATATTGTTAGCGAATAAATTAAATCTGAGGAAAAAAGCCACTTTCATATTCCACCTAGTTAGATTACAAAAAGGCAGCATCAAAACAACTAATTGTACCTAAATCAACAGCAATGTTGATTTGTGAAAACCACAAAGTCTTCAGAAGAAATAGTGTGTTTGAAACACTGAAATGATAGCTCAGTTCCTAAACTTTAAAACAGTTAAGAGTGCTTCAAAAAGCCAAAGGGGCAAACTACCTCCTGACAGTTTAGAAGCTAACTGGGAATAGCAGAGGAAGAACAGAGAATTAAAAAAACAACAAACGACATATATACTCAATCTTGACTCTGTTAACATTGTGACTTTATACATTGAACAAGTTATTTAATTTCTTTGGGTTAACTTATTGAGTTTTCTAAGAAATACATGAGATATATGTAAAAATGTTTAGCAGACGTTAACATTGGATAAACAAAATGTTTCAGTCTTACTAAGTAAGATTTTTTTGTATGTCCTAAATTCTTTAGGACGTTTCAAAGGTAAAAGTATACCATTAAATATAAAGCTTATAAGTATAAATATAAATTAGGCTTTAATAAACAAATATTTAAAATAATTTCTACTGCAAATAAATACAAAACATTCAAGCTCTATAACTACAAACCTTAAGGTACAATCTAGGGTTGGATAATGGGGATCTTTTATGATTACTAAGGACAGCTAACTTTACAAAAATATTAGCTCTTCTCTAAATTTATATTTTTTAAAAAATATTAGGCATAAAGACTTCCCTCTATTCTTTTATTTGACAATACGATGAATTAAAAAAAATAAGTCAGTAGGCTTAAGTTATCTTGCATTAGTTACTAAGCTGAAAATACGAAGTTGGGGTAGTTGTTAGATCTATTGGGTTGTCGGAAAAGTCATGACGTATTTTTCTACGTTTTTCGTTGCAAAAATGTGTCATGACTTTTCCGACGACCCAATATTTAGTACTCACTCTCTAATCTACTAAATAGAAGAAGACTGGCAAAAGTAAACTCAATGGTCCTCTTTACCTCTAAAATAATATGATCTTATGATTCGTTCATTTCTTTGCAAAAGTTTCAAAAAAGTATCTAAGAACTAACTATAAAATGTAAATACAGACTTTCCAACAATAAAAATTAAGATTATAAATCTATATACTGCCTTCTTAGCACTAAAATGTCTATATATCAAAGATTCTGATTTATTGTAATTAGTAATTTAGTTTTGATAAATTATAGAAAATATAGGAAATTACAATATCTCAGAAAATAGTAAAGTGATATAAAATGACACCAAATGGTCTTATAAATCAAGATAAAAACAGAATAATATTTTTTCTAAAACAGATGCTTTTGGATCCCTAGAAATAATTGCTAAAATTTTTGTAAGTTCATATTAAACAGTATTATTTATATATAAGAGATTATATTTCCATGTATAAAATGACAGAATAGGTAAATAAGGTATTGCTTAATAGACTGCCTGAAAAAATCAGTCTTAACATATACAAGAAGAAATAACAATTAGCATCATCATATACGTCAGTGAATGCTACTTGAGAAGTTTAGTTTAAGTATGTTAAATATTCCTATAAATAATTTATACAGTTTTGATATAAACTATCCATCTACAAAATGTTATGGGTAATATAATTTGTTAAGGTTTTATTATATTTCAAACTACAATGTGTTTAAATATAGAAATATTTTGAGAAAACATACCTGATTCTTGCATTAATATAGCAGAATTGAATAATGCTAGCTTATGCTTTGGATTTAGTTCTAAAGCACGATTAAAGTTTATTAGGGCTTCATTTGGTTCTTTAAGTTCAATGTGAACAATCGCCAAATTGTACCAAAGATCTGCATTATTTCTGTCCAACTCCAGTGCTTTAAGATATGCTTCTTTTGCTTTGAGAGGCTTATTCATTTTTAAAAGCAATTCTCCTCTGTGGAAAAACCAAGCACAAGCTTTACTTACAACCATGTCAGTTTGCAGATACTATTTTTCACAAGTTTTAAACTTTTCCACATAGCCACAGTTTTCTTTTTCCTCTTAAATTAGGCTCTTAAATTTTTCTTTCAAAAATAGCCATCTGGCCAAGAAATCCTGAGAAAAAGAACAAAACTGGAAGTACACTCCCTGTCTTAAAACTATACTACAAAGCTACAGTAATCACAACAGTACGGTACTGGCAGAAACATAGACAAAAGACCAATGAAATAAAATTAAGAGCCCAGAAATAAACCCACACATATATGGACAACTAATTTTTGCCAAAGGAGCTAAGAATGAACAATGGAGAAGAGACAGTCTCTTCAATAAATGGCGTTAGGAAAACTGGACAACCACAGGCAAATGAATAAAACTAGTCTGCTATCTGACACCATACACAAAAACTGACTCAAAATGGATTAGTTTGAATGTAAGACCTGAAACAATAAAACAAATAGAAGAAAACAGGCACTAAAACTTAAAGACCTTGGTCTCAGAGGGGTTTTTTTGAACTTGACCCTAAAAGCAAGAAAAGCAAAAGCAAATATAAATGAATAGAACGACATCAAACCAAAAAGCTTCTGCACTGAAAAAGACCATCAGCAAAAAGAAAGAGGCAACCTACCAAATGGGAGAAGACATTTACAAACAATACTTCTGAGAAGGGGCTAATATCCAAAATACTTAGAGAACTCACACAACTCAACAACAAAAAACAATCCAATTAAAAATTGCAGACATTTCTCCAAGCAAGATATGCAGATGGCCAACAGACGTATGAAAAGCTGTTCAATTTCACTAGCTATTAGGGAAAGGCACATCAAAACCCCAAATGATGCCACCTCATACCAGTTAGACTGGCTATTTTATAAAAAAAACAAGAAGTAAGTGTTGGAGAGGATGTGGAGAAAAGGGAACCCTCATACACGATTTGTAGGAATGTAAATTAGTGTAACCACTATGGAAAGCAATATGGAGGTTTCTCAAAAAATTAACAATAGAATTACCATATGATCCAGCAATCCCTCTTCTGGGTATTTACCTGAAATTATGAAAACACTTATTCGCTTATTCATAAAGATATATGTACCCCTATGTTCACTGCAGCATCGTTTACAACAGCCAAGACATGGAAACAACCTAAGTGTCCACTGATGGGTGATTAAATAAAGAAGGTGTGATATATATTATATATACACATCTATACACATAATAAATATATAAAATGGGATACTTTTCAGCCATAAAAATGAAATATTGCCATTTGTGACAACATAGATGGATCTTGAGGTCATGCTAAGTGAAATAAGTCAGATGGAAAAGGACAAAAAAAGTAGTTTCACTCCTATGTAGAATATAAAACAAAAAGGAAAAAACTAACAAAACAAAAACAAACTCATAGATACAGACAACAGAATGGTGGTTGCCAGAAGGGGTAAGAAGGGATGGGGAGGGTGAAGTGGGTAAAGGGGATCAAATATATGATAAGGAAAGGAAACTAGACTTTGGGTGGGGGCCACACAAGAGTACACAGAAGCCGAATTAATCTTGTATACCTGAAAATTATATAATGTTATTAACTAGTGTTACCCCAATTTTAATAGAAAAACAAAACCAAAAATAACTATCTGAAATTGTCCTCATGCCTAAGCTCATGAGTCTGGCAAATTTGGCTTGATATGTTTTCAAATATTATTAAAGAAGAAAAAAGCAAGCCTGGTTTTAGACAGTAAGATGTGGGGAGGTAACCAAGAAAGGGAAATAGAGAAAACATATTTTTTGAATATAGAATATATCTTAAAAGGAGTGAGACTAGATAGAGTACATCAGAAAAATGACAGTAACCAGAGTGGGAGATCAATTTGTCAGGAGACCAAAGAGCATTTGAAGATGAAAAATAAATACAGCAGTGATAGGGAAATTTCAGTATTTCAATCTATGCTAGAAGTCTTACTATACAAATAGCAGAACATGTGAATGTTTTTACCCATTATTATGTTAATTTTTTCTCTTCTTTTAAAATGACCATTTATTGAAAAAAGAAAAAAGAATTCAAAAAGCTGATCAGGAAGAGTGGAAGGGGTGCTACTGCCACCTGCAGACACCTTTGAGAAACACATCTGGAACTGAGGATCACAATTTGAAAACTATTTTACAAATTTTTCTAATACTTATATTTTCGGTTAGAAAGCTTAAAGAGTCATTTTGAATAAGTACATATGTGTAAATCAATTGAAGTAGTGATATGCGAGTTACTTTTATATGATACTATTCTTTTTCCTAAAGTATCAGCATAGGAATGAAATCAAATGAACAACCACTAATACTCTTGATTAGGCAACTCCTAAAGATGGGTATTTGTCCAAAATGGTATGCAGAGGCTGTTGCGTAATTCCTTATGGATTAACACATGACAGGTTTTAATTATGGATGCAACTCCACTAAACCTAGCAAATTTCAAAAAGTAAAGCACTGGATAAGGCTAACAAAGATAGCCTCCAAAACTTATTAAGAGATCAGAAAGTTATTAAATTCTAAATGCATTTTCCCCATAAAAACAATGTTATAAATTATGACTAGGTTTCTGGGCTGGGACACAAAACCAAGTTTAACATACTGTTTTTATCAAGTAGAATAGAAACTGTTAACACTTACATGGGAAAATGTATTAAGTTTTAACATGTGATTCCCCAATTTTTTTTTTTTAAACTGGGGAATTGGGGGGAGGGGAACAGTGTTGGGGAATTGGGGAGGGGGACCAGCCAAGTTGTTCTTCAATCTTAGTTGTGGAGGGCTCCAGTCGCCATCTGGCTGCCCAGCGGTAGCTCGTGGCCTCTAAGCTCAAGGTGCTGTGTTACAATCTTAGTTGTGGGTGAGCGTAGCCACCATCCCATGCAGGAGTCGAACCCAGCTGCTTTGTTGATAAGAGTGCACGCTCTATCCACTGAGCTATCTGGGTGGCAGCTCAGCTCAAGGTGCTGAGTTCAGTCTTAGTTGTGGGTGGACATGGCCACCATCCCATGCTGGATTCGAACCAGCAGCCTTGTTAAGAGCACATGCTGTATCCCCTGAGCCATCCAGGTGTCAGCTCAGCTTAAGGTGCGGAGTTCAGTCTTAGTAGTAGGCAGGCGTAGCCCACCATCGAACAGGCAGTCTTGTTGTTAGGAGCATGTGCTCTCACCAGCTGAGCCATCCTGCCACCTGTTGGCAGCTCAGCTCGGGCGCAGCATCACTGGACCATGTGGGAATCGAACCGGCGGCTCTGTTGCTCAGAGCTTGCACTCTTAAGCTAATTCTTAACCAACTGAGCCACTCGAACGACCTCCCCCAACCCCCCAATTTTTTTTTTTTTTTTTACTGACAACTATTGTAAAAAGCTTTTTTGTGATAAAGGCATCAATAACCAGTAAATTCTCAGTTTTATTTAAGGAAGCTCCTGAGATTTGGATAGTTGTACTTACTATAAAATGTAAGCTTCAGGAGTTTTAAATAAAACGAATTTGGTGATGAGAAGCATATGAGGCTAAGAAGGAGATTCTTCTAATCTTTCACATAAAACTTAAAGTTTGCTATTATAAGTTATGGACTCCCTAGTCAATTTCAAATCAAATTAATTAAATTTGACTGTTAGTCTAAAACAGGCTATGTTTCTTCTATGTTCTTGGTTGTCAAACTAAGATTATTGAGAAAAAAAAGCCAATTTTGTCAGAATAGTCAAAATGTACATACAGATGTAGCTTTGATTTTCTATGATGATGGCTTCCAGTGAACTACGGTACCTGCTAATATAAGCCTGCTTGAAGTCGGGCCTCATGCTTATTGCCTGTCGATACAGATGGTCTGCTTCTTCCAGTCGGGACTCATTTGCTCGGATCAGGTTGGCCAGATTGATATAAACATTTAGGTGGTTGGGAGCAATTCTGGCTGCGTATTTTTTACCAGGAATAACCTGTTCAGAAGAAAAGGCATTGCCATAATTTGATATTTCATTACCAAATAAAAGTCAAGTAGGGCAAGTAACTTATTTAACATATAGGGGAAAACATAATACTAGTATAATAGTTTTACTGCTATAGTAAAATAAACCATAAAAATGTGAAAGCATCTATAGTATTCACAAAATGTAAATCAAATAACATTTTGTGACACTGAAGGATATATTTTTTCATTCATGCCAATTCAACAGAATATGATTAGCTTTTTATTTACATGTATCATTTTATAAAGTCATATAAATAAGAACTTTTCGAGGCTAAGGTCTCTTAGTATGTTTTACATCAGCCCAGGGATAGAACTCAGGACTCTTTTCTCTCAATCTAGTGTATTTGTTACAACATATCAACTTTCATGTTGTCAGAAAAATATCTCCTGGTTGTGACAACAGGGTAGTTAATTTTATTTCAGAGTTATGCTATTGTAAAACCTCACTTGTTGATAGAGTTAGGAAATAAGATTCTCTTATTAACTGTCATTCAGGTTAAGTAAAAGTTATAATGTAGATGGACCCAAATTTTCAATGCACATGATAAATTGCATCTGATAAAAATCTATGTTGAACACAATTTAACATTAGAATCTTAGGACTGAAATAATTCTTAAGGTATCAAGTGGTTCAACTTTGTTTCTAAAACATTTATCAAACTATCCAATCATTTTAATATCACTACTCTTATTAGTATAGTGTTAACATATACACTTGAGAAAACTGTAGCCCAGGGTAAACTTATCTTTTCTGATGATGCATAACTGCTTAAGGGCAGGGTCAGCTTTCCCAACATTGACACCGTATTGTGATAGCCAAAGGATCTTGTACTTGTATCATAACAACAGCGGACATAACATAGCAACAGAGATGTATCTACATTGTTTTATTCATTTGTTTTTTTGGTAGGAATAATGTTGAACTTAGTGCTTAATGTACATAAATAACATTCTCTTCATTTAAAGTCATTTAAGTCAGTGATAACTTGTAACCAAGAATATTTAAAATTCCTAACTTTATGGATTTAGTTTTTATAAACGTACTATAAAAAACTTTAATTAAGCTAGAAAAGTAAATGTAATCCTTTATAAAACTTGTACTAATAGATGGTTCATTAGATGCCTTACTGTTATATCAATAAATTAAAGAAAAGATATGGATTTTTCCATCTAGATAATTCTATTCAATGTGGATATCTAGTAGACATGACACAATAGGGATAAATGATGAGAACTTACTTGAGGCATAAGCGACTTAGCCATCATGTAAGATTCTTCAGCTTCTTTGGTTCTATTTAAATTTTTGTAAGTTCTTCCTACATTCATGTGGGCACCAATATCATCTAAAATTTTAAAGAAATTATTTGTTGGCAAAAATACTCAATAGGATTCAATGTAAACTACTAAGAAGACATGTTTCTAGCAACACTAGGTAACAGGTCCTGCTTCCTCCTTATAAAGTTCTTCTAACACAACTTGCTATAACTTAGGATCAATGAACGCAACACTAGCCAATTATTAAGTAAAGTACTATGAAGACAAAAAATACATATATAACATGAAAAAGCTATCTGAATGTACCTTTGAAAGGTTAAGGCATGAGAGGGAAGAAATAGAGGGAATAAAGAAATTTACATCATTTTTCTTCACTATACTTGACTATCTAAAGTTTCCTTCCATTTTCTTAACCTCATAGCTGTGGAACTCATTCAAAAAGTATGGCCCAACTCTAAAAGTGAAAAAGATCTATAAGTAAAAAAGAAAGAAAGAAAGAAAAAAAAGAATCATCAAAACTCCTAGAATTATTTCAAGTGTTGTAACAAATTCACACCCATGGTGCGACAGGGGCAAAGAGATATGAAAAAACTTTGTGATTTTGTTTTTTCAAATTTTTGTGAATGTGGTTGGAATGCAAACATAATGGAATATCAGGATTCTATAATATTACTTAATATGCAGTAGCCCATTTCTCTTAAATGATGATAAATTCCTGTATAATTTATTTTAAACTTTAAAAAATGTGTTAATATCCAAACTTCCGGAACTTTTGTCTCATTTTGATATGGAAAACTGAATCCTCAGCAAATTTATTCAGGGGTAGAAAAATGTGCAATTTAAATAAGAAAGACACAAGGGTTTAAGATAAATTTCCCAGTAAATGTTTCAAAGATTTGGAATAAAGATAGAAAGAAGGGAGAAGATCTTAAATGAGACAAATTTTAGGCAACATGAATCTCTCACAGACATGACAAGATTTCAAATTGTGATTACTACTTGCCTGCGACACCGATGATTTTGCGATTGTGGAATAGTTGTCTGCCTGCAGCTCCCAGGACACATGGGGGCCAAGCATATAGATCTTAGGCATTCCCCTAGGAGGAGAGTAACAGTCCTAAGATCTTGCTACATTAGGTTTCAGGCTGGCAACTGTGTGCACTGCACAAAAACTGTCAGATGCACTACACAGTTGCTTAGAGAACCAGGAGACAAGGTTGGGTGGGGAAGGAGGTTGATTTCTGTTTTTAGATGTATTGCTGAAAGTCATGAGGTCTCAGGAGGGGTCAAGCAAAAAAAAAAAAAAAATGTTTATCCTAACTAAAAATGTTTAGGTTGCAAATCAGAATACCTATGTAGCTTTTTAAAATTAAGATACCTTAGCCCAACCACCTCTACCAAAGCAGAATCTTCCGGGATCGGATTACAAAAATGTTTTTAAAAAGTTTAAAAGGCAATTTTATGTAGAGCCAAGGCTGAAATTCATTGCATTAACAAGTGCATATAAAAATAGAGTAGGTATACTCTTTGCTCTTATACAGCTCAATTTTTTTTTAACATTAGATAAATTTATACCATTTACTATAAAGATCAGAAAGTTACTTAGGAAAAACGAAGGACATATAACGCCCCTCCACCCCCCCCAAAATTAAAGTTTAAATAAAAGTATGATTATGTCAGTTGAGTATTTAAAATGTTTCTGAAATCAATCCCAACCAATCTTACAGAAGAGGTTATCTATTTGGATGAAAGATGAGGAAAATTACTACCCACTGGAATAAAAATCTCAGAATTATGGCAAGGATATTGTCATCAATGAAGACTTCAGACACTAGAGTAAGGCAGCCCAACTTTTTCAAGGAACAAAGACAGCAATTAGATAGCCGTTAGCATCAAAAGCAATGCACACAATATAGGCAATAAAATGAAAGTCATAATTTTTAAGCAATTTGTTTTAAAGTTACAAAATTTTAGGATTCCACAGGAAGAAACAGCATTACTGCTAAGGTAAATTTAAATTTGGAAAAAAAAAAAAAGTAAGAAAAGCAGGCAAGATGTAAAAACCAATGACATTTAAATGACTAAGCAGCAACAAATTTCAAAGAACAATCCTGCTATTCTGAGTGCACCATCCAGACCAACAGCAGCTTGAATCTAGCCGTCTGTATTTAATTCCATGTAAACGAGGACTGGCAAGTTATCAGGCAACTAACTCTGCCTAATAATTCTTCAGCCACCAACAGTGAAGTTGAGTATCCCCACATTGATGGCTTAGGCATCTATGTTGTTTTCCAGTATTTCTTACACAAAACATTATCTATCAATTAATTTAAAAGAATAATTTATAAACACCTGGAAACTCCTAAAAACTCTCTAAAAGTCATTTCCATCTCACTGGCATCCAAGCTGAAAAACAGGCTCATGATTCTTTTCTGATATAAACAGTTTCAAAGATTTGGACTTGGATTAAAAATGAAATTACTGACTTTAGGGCAAAAACAAAACTTGGAAAGTCTGGTGTTCCTTGAGAAAAATCTACTCTTTTCTTGCAAAAGTATTTATGGGCTGTAATTCCAATTGCAAAATTTTATCTTTGTGAATTAGGGTTTTTTATAAACATCATCAAAACAAAAAATACTGCAATCAGTTGTTCATCTAACATGATATGCATGTTACCTGGTTAAAGAAGACTGTAGTTTATATTCTTAATTCTGGCTATTCAAGGAAAGCTTTTAGACTGAACTCTTTTTTATTTTTTTTAAGTTAACTTTAAAATGTTGCTAATCCCTACTCTATGTGATGCTATACTGTTTCAGGAGTTTAAATAGCATCTCTCTGCTTCTTACTCCAAATTTTTATCTCTAATCCTGACCATTCCCTGTATTCAGACTCATAAATCTATCTTCATCTGAGTCTCTGACAGGGACGAAAAAGGACTCCTGATTTCCCTCCCTATGTGTCATTCATCTGTCAAATCTATCTATGAAGAACACAGCTAAAAAACAAAGAATAATCCAAGATGACTCTGAATGCCAAATTCAACGTTTCTAAGTTTATGTACTATTTTATAATAAATTGTAATAAACTGGTCTACCTGTTGTCCTAGTCTATGGCTGATTACAAACTGCAATTTTGAGAGTAAGGTAGGGAAGTCATACTAAAGGAGACAGTTCAGCAAGTATCTCAAAAACAGCAAAAAGTGACGACTGACAATATAGGGAAAAATATGTAAATTTAAAACTAAGTGCCTATACCTGACAACATCCTGTGATATGTACACTATTCACTTGATACAATTAAACATGCACATACATATACACTCACCCACACCATTTAATTTAGTCTTTAAAACAATGCTGTCCCAATTTAGAAATGAGAACGATAAGGCTGAAGAGGCTTAAATAATGTCTTCTAAGTCTCAAAGTCCCTGTGTGTCTGACATCAAAGATAACTCTGCTTACCCAAAAACTCCTAGAAGGAATCTAAGGCTTTAGAAAGTAATGAATTAAAAGTACCAGTGAGTGCAGACTGTGGGTAAAACCATGCTGGATGATGCAGGGAATGCAAAGATGAGTAAGATGCTCATGTTGCCCCGAGGGAGCGCCTCAGTTTAAATAAATAAATGTTTTTAAATAAATAAATAGGACATAGTACTAAATAGAAAATTGCATATATCAAAGGGAAGATACACAAGAAGTTGTAAGAAGTTTTAAAGACGAGAAATACTTGTTTCTAACTGGAAAGGTGGAGGGTTTTTTAGAAAAGAAGCCGGGTAAGCTGAGCTGTGTGAAATGGAGAGGATATGGTGGAAGGTGGGTTCCCGGGAAGGAAGGGGGGAGGGGGACATTCTAGGCTCAAAGAACATGAACAGAGGCAAAGAGGTGAGGAAACCCAAGACACATACCCTATATTTCTAGAGAAACTAAATTACAGGAAGAGCCAAAGGAGATAAAACCTGGGAAGCCAGACCATCATTTCTATTTCTAGAACATTCTCTTCACCTTTCTGTAACTGAAATTTGGCTTTGCCTCCGGAACATGGGTCACACTGTAGCGCCTCCAAGTGATGATGGTGTCCTTTCCTCCCGTGTTAGCTCTGGGCCTGAAGGAAGGCTAGGTGTCCTCCAGGATTCTTGCCGCTGTGGGATCCTCCCTCCTCCTTCCATCTTAACAATCACTTTTCTCTGAATTTCAGGTCATTAAACTCTATATTCACTATCCCGCCTTGTGGCAGTCACGAGATCTCTGAGTCATAACTCCCAGATCCTTGTCATTTTCTCCAACATTAAAGTTTCCAAAATTCTTAGTGATGTTAAAATCTACATAGATGGATCTTCTAATACATGGTCTTGATGTCTTTTCTTCTAAAGATTTTTACCTCCATCTTCCTTAAAATCGTTACTTTAATGGATATAGTCACATCTAATAGAAAAATAGGGAACAGTGTCTGCTACTCCCCACTCCTCCAAGGATATTTAGAAAAGTGTGTGTGGTAATAATTTTGGTCATTATTCTGAATGGAAAGTAATGATGGCTTTGGTGGGTGGGGGTCACGTTTGGCACATGTCCTAAAATACAATTCTGCACACTTGAAATGCCAACAGCATTCCTATTCAAATTTACACTCTAGACTCTACTCAAACACCAACCATTTTTCAGATCTATAAACCACTGATCCTGTCACCTTTTCTTCATCCCTTATCCTCTCTCACAAGCCTCCTTAACCAGCTTAGATTCTGTGTTCCGTTTTACAACCACTCCTTTATCCCTTTCTTGTTTAGTAACACACATCCGACAAAATCCTAATCCTGTTTTATTGAATGATCCATGCCTGTACCACTACAGCTATAAAGTCGTAGGAGAAAAACATAACCACATCAACTGGTTTAATTTTAAATTAAGTACTCCTAACCTCAAGTAGGGTATTAGAGCTGCTTGGCAATTATACCATTTTCCATGTCTGTATACTTTCCTACATCTTTGTCTACTAAAGTGGGATCCGTGGGCTAAGCGTCATGGGAACTTACTAGAAATGTAGAACCTCAGGTCCTACTCTAAACCTCTATGTATCAGAACAGACCCCTTAACAAGGTCTCCAAGTGACCTTGTTAAGGTTTGTGACGACTTTGCTTTCTACTTCACTGAGAAAACACAAGCAAACAGAGGGCAAAACCCAGAAGCTTTCTCCATGTCATTTATTCACCTGCCCATTTTCATGTCCATATACTGTGTCTTTCCTGTTACCACAGGATAACTATCGGTTCTACGACTAAATGGAGTCCTCAACCTGTGCACCAGAACCTATTTATCTCTTCTCATCTATCCAAGGACAGGGATCCAGTATTTAGTCCCCACATCTGGAATTACTACTTTCCCAGCTTCAACAGATTAGCTGCACACATGCTGTTTCTCCAATCTTAAAACGAAAAACAAAATACCACTACCACCATACTACCCTTTTGTGATCCCATACCCAGCACCGCCACCATTTATCAATACCCTTTAAAAAAGTTTTCATTACCAATTGCCTCCAATCATTCTTCCCCCACTGTCCAAACTCTCTTGCATCAGGCTCTTGCATCTATCACTCCACCAGAATTGCTCATCAGTGCCACTCAACAACTCTGCTACGTTTAAAAAAATTCCCTAAATATCTTATATAAGTAGTTTTTAGCATCTAATCAAATTCAAAATAAGCCAGCATGGAACACTGGTAGTATTCAAATCACTCAAAATAAAGCTTGAAAATAAGCTCTACCTTATTTTTCTTAAATATAATCATGTTTTTAAAAAGAACATTTTTTCAAATAATTTTACTAATTAATAATGCTTACCTGGCTGAACATGGGTAGCCTGTAAGAAGTATTTCAAAGCTCTCTCAAAGTTCTTTTCATTTTCCAGAGCATGACCCACATTATTCCATAATTTGGCATTGTTTTTATTTACCTTAAATATACAAGTACAGGTATAAATCAGTTACAGTTTTAAAAATACAACTCCAATTAACACAGATATTTGTTTGATATTCTATTAGGAATAAGTGTTCCACGGAGATGTCCATGAATAGGTAAAGTTGGTCAAAAAGTACAAACTTCCAGTTACAAGGTACACAAGTCCTGGGGATGGAATGTGCAGCATGGCGACTACGGTTAACAGGACTGTATTGTATATTTCAAAATTGGGAATAGAGATCATAAAAGTTCTCATCACAAGGAAAAAAATTGTAACTATGTGAGGTGATTGATGTTAACTTATTGTGGTAATCATTTAATAATAAAAACAAATATCAAATCATGTTATCTACCTTAAACTATTACAAAGTTTATGTCAATTGCATCTCAATAAACAGAAAAAAAAAAACTTTGGATTTTCTCCCAGAAAAAAAAAAAAATGACTCCAATTAACATACATGTTTGTGTGGTATGCGACTGGAATGGAATGTTCTACGGAGATATCCCTGGAGATGAGAAAGGAGCCAACGAACACTTCTCCACCAAATTTACTCTCTCCTTCCTTTTAACACAAACACACTAAAACCAAAGCAGTCTGATTTCATCTATTTTATATACTACAATTTTACAAAAAATTTTATTTGATCAAAGCATAGTGCTGTTTGAAAACTCCTGCTCTGCTACTTACATTCTTTTGGGGAAAAAAGGTATTTGAACATGAAAATATATATAAACATTGCACTAATTACTTATTTTCAGGCTCCAATAAAGTTAATTATGTAGTCTATTATGGTAATGAGAATCCTGGGATTAAAGTTGTGTGTTGATCTGTGCTTTCGGAGTTCACAGATGGGCATGGTGCTCCTGATGGTAGAGGATGGCACCTAGCCAAGGAACTAGCTGCAGGGCCTGGGGCTGTGGTTCTAAGTATTGTCCTGGGAGTCAGGACAAGCAACAATCCTGAAAATTATGGGGCTCCATCAGTATTTCAGGAGTGTGGTTTATAAGAATGGGAATGAAGGCTCATTTGTTCGCAGACTTTGGAGCTAGGGGAGACAATGGAGTTACTGAGTGGTACAAGAGGACAGTCACCTGATCTGAAGTGGATATCAAATTAAGAAGTCACACAGACCACTGCCGTGAGGCAGTGATCCAGTTAAGCTAGGCAATGGAGAGTAGAGAAATAGTCAAAAGGAAGTTAAGATTTAGAGATCTGAAGAGAGGTATTAGTTAAGGGAACACCTGAAAAAAAAAATCTTTGCTTGTAACTAGAAAACAAATTTTATGATTTTTAAAAAGAACTTATTCCTATTTATGCTGTCCATTCCATAGAAATGCTGGATCTCTCCTTTCTTCCAGTTCCTATCTTTCCTATAGTATTATAACCATTGGTTGGTTATCTTCCACATAGTAGGGTGTCATTTTTTCCATGTATTTTATTTCATTGAATCTAAGGTGCCATCAATTATTAAGACTCACCACTATTTTACATACCATTAAGATAGAAAAAAGGGTCACTAATCAGTTATAAGATGCCTTTCACTGTAGGACTTATTCTAATTTCAGCACTGTTAAAAGGTTAAAAAATGTGTACCTTAAGAACCAATAAAAAATAGTATTCTTATTTAAACATTTTATCATTTGAGCTTCTAACAACTGTATAGCAATTAGGGAATTATTCATATATGCTGTGGACATACAGGTAAGTACTAGTCAGAGCACTGATTATGGTATATATTACATAAAGAAAAATTATTTTTATTCTTCTTTTGGTGAAGTACTTAATATTGATAGTTACATGTCTAATTAAAAGGAAAGTTAAAACATCTTAGGCATGGCTATAAAAAGAAATTGATGATGTACTTTCCTGTTATTCTGGATAATACTTTACCTTCAAAGCTGACATAAACAACGTATATTCGGACTCCCAATCCCAATTTCTGTGGAGTGTTTTTAAGGCATGAGTGAATATCACCATAGACAGACAAACCCAGGATAACTTTTTTAATACACTGAGAAAAAAAACAACAAAAAAACAAATTGTCTATATCACCAAAAGCATTTTACCTTTCAGAAGTGAAGTTAAGAAATATATTAAATATCCCCAAATGTCATGTTTGAATTTATTCTAAACACAGGGATTGTTCTAATAATCATCCATTTCAGAGAGAATACCACCAAAAAATTAAATATTATGAATACTACCTTTCACTTCAGTCTGCAATTTCATTAAATATTCCAATATTTGCCTCTATTTCAAAAGTTCCTTTGTTATTAGAGTTGATAAGAAAAAATTGATAAAACCAGCTTTTAATAGTGCCTTTTTACATTTAGAATCCTTTGTACCATTACCTACAACTTGAGTATTCTTACTTATGTTTATGAAGTGAATCTTATCACTGACTACATTTAAAAACATTTCTGCTTACAATTACATATCACAGATTATCATGACACTTAAAATTTTACATTTTAAAGCAAGAATTATTAAAAAGCACAGTAAACGTTAACTCTTTATAAAATAGTTACAAATTACTTATATACTTTAGGCTAATTATTTGGTACTCAATTCCTCATCTATAAAAAGATGGTTAGGGCCGGCCGAGTGGTGCGATGGTTAAGAACTGGCTTGGGACGCCAGAGGGCCCTGGTTCGGATCCCACATATGAGGGCCAGTGACACTGCCCTCCACAGCTAAGATGCTGAACAACAGCTCAACCGGGAGCTGGCCTGCTGTGAGTCACCGGCGATGGCGTAGGCTGCAGCCCCTGTGGCAGTGGGTTGCCATGGGCTACCGTGTGTAGCCAGCAGCCAGCATGAGTGGCCAGCAGCCGCAGTGAGCGGCCGTCCAGAAGCCAGCGACTGATGTGCCTCACCCAGGAAGAGCGCAATGATGGTGCCAACTTGGGCCAGTGAAGCAACGTCCTCCACAACTAGACTGAAGAACAAAATGACAGCAACTTGTCTGTTCCCCTTCCCCCAGTTCCCCAGCACTGTTCCCATCCCCCCAATTCCCCAATAAAAAAAATCTTTAAAAAAAAAAAAAAACAACAAACAAAAACAAAAACAAAAAAAAGATGGACAAAAAAAGATGGTTATACTTTAATAATCCCTGTGATCTCATTTAGTACTAATGTTCTCTGAGTCTGTGTTTTTATCCTGGCAACACTGTTCACAATTTCTTTCATTTTGATAATTCCACTTAACCAGGATAATAGTAAACAAATCAGAAAGAACATGGCCATTGGATGTAGATGCATATATGAATTAAGACTCGGCCATTCAGTAGCTGTGTATTCTTATAAAATTCAGGTAACCTATGTGAATTTCAATTTAAAAATCTGCAAAATAGAGTTAAGGAGTGTCAAGATTGAATGAGAAAACAAATCTAAAGGGTCTGGTAGGCACTCAAATACTGGTAGTGATTATAAATGGAGATATGGGTAGAAGCTGAGAGAAAAGTTTTGGTAGATAGTGAAAATTCTAGACACAGATAAGATCATTCAGGGAGAATAGGCAATGTGGGGAAAATGACTATGAGTAAAACTCAGAAAAAAAAAGAAAAATTTAGTGAGTAGCAAGAAGAATCAGGGAATATTTAGAGCAGAAATGAACAGATGTGAAAGAGAATCAAGACTTTTTACAGATGCCAGGGAAATCAATTTTAAATAAAAGCATTGACTAGATTTAGCTCCTAGGAGGCAGTTTATTATCTGTGCTAGTAAATGACACAGAGAGAAGTCAGAAATCTGTGGGTTGAAGGGTGACTGGAAGTGAGTAAGAAGAGGCAGTGACCATTTCTTGTACACATAAGTGTGACTATTCTGTTCCTAAGTGTTAGTTTAAGGAAATTAGAACACAATGGTTATGATGAAGATAGTAATAACAGCAAGAAATTACAGACTGCTTACTATATACATTTTACATATCCTTCTTTGCATTTGGGTCTGACTCAAAGCATGTTATGTCTTGGGCTGTAAAATAAAATTACATAAATATGAAGAACATAAAATGTGGTAGGTGCTATGGAGCTTTCCTAACTTGAATTACAGAAAAATGAGGAGACTATCAAGATGAAAAACAGAAAGTATAAAAGTTTGACTTATAAAATTGAACTACATAAACATTTAAAATACTTAAATGTATCATATTTGATACTCTAGTTAGTAAGCATTAAATGAATTAATATCTAAATTCACCTTTTATTTGATATTTTCTGCCATCCATGGGCTACCAAAATACAGAATCCCATGCTAGGAACATATAATACTCGCTCAGCAACAACAAATCCAACTGGAAAAAAAAGGTTTGATGCAGGAATAAATGGTAACGCCATTAAGCAAAGTGCCTACAAAGAAAAAGATATTTTATTAAATTAAAAAATATATGGACATGTAACAGTCAAATCCAAGTATTTTATCAATTAATTTGGATAATGTACTGGTGGACCATTTTTAGTAATACTATAAAGAATATTAATTTAAACATGAAGCCAATTTGGGGATGATAACAAAAACATAAAAATGCATGTCAACAAGGTGAGATGCAGTCTTCTTGAATGCAATGCTAGAAGTTGTAATTAAGGTTCATCCAATTAAATAAGAAATATTTTTTGAAAAATATATAAAAGACCGATAATTTTTATACATCTAAGTAATGTGCACGTGGTAAAAATAAACTGACAGAGAAAGATGTTAATATGTTTTAACAAAACAAATCTACAAAGGTTGATAAAATAGCTAAACATGCCAGTTTTTAAAATAATTTTACTATATAAACAACCACATCATATTGGAAATTGATAAGCTATGTTTCAGACAAGACAGCAGACTACTTACCTCTGCACCTCTGTATTACTTTGCATGTTATTCTGATAAGTCACATACAATTAACAGGCTTAGTGTATGTATAAAAATAAAACTGTACTCTTTAAATTAAGTCTTTTAGTCTTTTATTTTGACTTGTAAGAAATTCTAATAAGAATTTCTAAAATTCTAACATTGCACACTGAAATAAAACATCTCAAAAATGCTTTTTTTTGCCAGTTTGAAATCGGATGGCATATGGTTTCCAGGTTATACAGCCATTACAAAAGGTAAGACACAAATAACTTGTGGAAGGAAATAAGTTAGTTGTCATCAGGACATCTGTTTCTACGGACATCTACTTCCGTGTTTTGTTGACCTGATTTGTTTTATAGTACCTAATCGAATAAATAAGTTGTTCCTTCAACTTTGGAAGTTTGAGTCTTCAAATGTCTTTTTCTTAATATACTTTATTAGTAAAATACAGGTGTAGATATATATATGCATATGTATCGAAAAGAATACTTTTATATATCTATCTCGAAAATACTTTCCCCATGAATCAAAAATTAATGATTTGTAATGAGGCAATACTGAATCTGAAGAAAAGCACTACCATCAAATTACTCAGTATTATATCAATTTATGTCTGAAACTTCAGTGTTTTCTTTTTAATATAAAAGGTAAGGGATTAAGAGTGCATAATTCACTTAGCACTTACCAGAAGTGCTTGATAAAAATAACCAGCTAGCTGTGAAACAGGTAGAGATGTTCCTAAATATGTAGTCTTTTTTTTTTAAAAAACAAAAAAAATATTCCCTATTAATTCACCCTAAAGCAATTTAATTTGAAAGAACTGAAAGTGTTAAACTGATCCAAAGATGCATGATGGACTGATACACAAGCTACACAAGAAAGAAAAACAATCTCTCAAAAAAAATCTACTGGTTCTTGGACAAAAGAATGTCTTTAATGATTATAAAGTTACTCAGAAGGTCTAACATGCTCTGTATTAATATATGCCAACCTAGTTGACTATGACTAACATAATTCCCTTCTGATGTAAGATCTCTTTAAAAGGGAGGAAGGTAATGTGGAAAGAGCAAAGGGTTTGGAGACAAATCTGTTTTCCTTCTTACTTCCTATGTAACATAAGGTAAATAATCAATGACCTTGCAACTGTTTCTTTATAAATAAAATGGGGATTAATAATTACTTATATTGTTGAGATACTTATAACATCTTATTTAATAAGTGCTTAACATGGTATCTGGAGCTTAGTAGGTCTTTGATCTGCTTATCCTTTCCAGAGATCTTCAGAAAATATCCTCATAAAAATTAGCATGTTTAAGACTATACTTAAAGCAGTTATACCTAAGGTCACAATTGTTCTTATTTATACACATAAAAAAAGATATAATTTATAAAAATCTATGTTCATCTCACACACTATTTTTTTATGCATCTTACATTACATATCATTTTTTATTTGCCAAAACTTGAAATTCACTTACCCCTCCTTTTATTACATTTCTTTTGGCAGAATCTCAGCTTTGGATGTATTCTACCATATATCTGCTTTGTCTGTTTTACCTGAGCAACAATGCACTACTACAGACAGTTGCCAAGCAGAACTAACCAAGCAGGTTAATATCATAAACTCATGAGCACCAACTTCAAATTGATCCTTAGGACTACTCAGGATTCCTAGGTTTCTTTGGCAGGTTCACTCCAACTCTCCTTGATGTTTTGAATCTTGACTATTTTTTTCAAAATTTTGACCCATGTCAAACAGATGTCCCAACACAAACTTAACAGAGGAAACTAAATGCCACAAAACAAAAATAAAACCCCAAAAGTAATAAAACCCCAGTTGAGAAAGGATGCTCTAAGCATCTCCATAGGCCTTCTTATCCACATCCTGGTTTCAATAACTATCTCTGTGGCAGTCAATCAAATTTTTATGTGTAGCTTATGCTTCTCCTCTGAATTCCAGACACAAGGTGATATTCAAAATCTCCACTAGGATGTTTTAAATATACCTCAAACGAAACAGATCAAAGATGAATAGTAAATACGATCTTTCCCCCAAACTCTGTATTTTTTCAATCTTCTCTGTATCTCAGAGATTGGCTTCAAATTTCTCTAGGATGCAAGTTCCCTGGTAATGAGGGCCTTGTATTTCTTTCTATTATCACATATATAGGTTGCAATAAAAAATTTTAATTTAATGAATAAATGAATTCTAGAGGCTCCAGCCAAAAATGATATATTTGCAAAGTGTCAATAACACTTTCTGATTCAAGAAAATGTGAAAGATTATTGTCTTCAATAATTTAAAGGAAGGGGCATCAGGGCCGGCCGAATGGCACATTGGTTAAGAACTGGCTTGGGACACCAGAGGGCCCCGGTTCGGATCCCAAATATGAGGGCCAGTGACACTGCCCTCTACAGCTAAGATGCTGAACAACGGCTCAACCTGAAGCTG
>NW_017732420.1:0-20536 GCF_001890085.2 Hipposideros armiger | reverse complement strand
CAACGTTGACCAAAGTGTCCACTTGTACACATTTTTTTGGCACGCCAGGTATATGTTAAATTATGCCTGCATATCAAATTCTGATATATAATTTCAGGGTAACCTATTTGTAAGTACATAAATTAAGATGATGTTGAACAAAAAAGACTGTTTCTAAAAGAATGCTTTTGATGATTTAAAGGCAGTCTCTTAATCAACAGAATGTAATATCATTGAAAAAAAAATTTCTTACCATTAAAACAGTCTTGGAGGAATCACCAGGGTATCTGAGGCTGAATACTCCCAAAGCCCCCAAAAGGCAAAAGAAAGTAAATGTGGCAAGATTTCGTTTATCTAGAAAGGACTCTATAAGTGGTATTGTTCCCATGGTCCAATCACAGCAGAGCTCTGAAGGATTTAACAGGAGCCAAGCATTCACAGGAAGGAGGTAGTTAAAAGTAAGCTGTCTTGTAGGAGTTGGGCTTACAGCAGCTGGGTTATCAAATCTGTATAAAAAAATAAAACAAAGTTGCTCAGACTAAAAACTTCCTAAACACAAAATTAATACATAACATATATAAAATACCGAATAATAAAAGCTATATTTTCTATGTAATCTCATTAAACAGAAGACATGTTTTTAATGACTACCTCAGATTCAAATTGTCTAATCTTTATGAAATGTGTAGTTGAGAAGAGTGATATTTAAGAAGAACTGATTGAAGGACCAGCAGGTTATCCATTTCTAGCTTGTTATTAGCACAATTCATACATGGATACTATAACAACATTGACAATACGGAAGTGCTTTCACCACCTTCTTGATAAGTAGTAAGTTTTGTAAGGTTCATTGTTGTATGAATGCTTCTGAGAACACTAACCAATGTATTTCTATGTGAAGTTTCTTTCAGCACTAAATGCTCATAAAAATTATGCTTCCTAGAAAGAATTAGTATGTTTTTCTCTTGTCACAGACACAAAAAGCTTTACCACATATGAACTTTTCCTCTTTGCTCAGACTTCTAGGAAGTTAACAACCAAATTTCCAGGAGGGTACTAACTCTATAAGCCTATGTAGCCTTTTATTTGTGTTCCACTATTCTTCCTAGTATATATTAAAATAAGCTTATATCCTAGTTTATATTTCAAATGAATAACTCGATTTTCATTTTTTAGGCTATGTTCTAAATTTTGTTGGCTATATTAATATACAGTCCTTTAAACATCCAATTTCTCATTTTAAGATAAGTCAATGAAAAACCAACCTATCACTCATTTGACTTGCTCTTCTTAACACACTGAGGATGGGGCATTTAAATATATAGATGCTAATCTGTGTCACCGGTCCACAATGTGTTAAAAATATCAAATGGTTGAGAAAAATTACTATTTGACAAATAATATTTAAATTTCTCATATGAGTATCTACAAAAAGAAAAATAATAAATCTTGAGAATTAGGACTTGAATTCTCAAAATAACCAACAGAACTGAATACAAAACTATCTTTTTTCCTGTAGTTCACTATTCAGAATTCATTTTTATGATTAACAGTTTTTCTAGGATAGCTAATTTAGTAACTGAATTATAGAGAAAGACTACATATAAAAAAGCATGTCAAATCATATTATAGTCAACTTCACGAGGTAATGAAATAGAATAAAATTTATATAAACACACACACAATTAAATGCTTATATATAACACACCCCGTGTACCCGTACACACATACACAAAGCAAAGACATTCACACCTCTTAACCC
Organism: Hipposideros armiger; assembly: GCF_001890085.2. NCBI lineage: Eukaryota > Metazoa > Chordata > Mammalia > Chiroptera > Hipposideridae > Hipposideros > Hipposideros armiger. The sequence continues at coordinate 18,795 of NW_017732420.1, read as the reverse complement.
TATTTTCCTTTTGTAAAATTGGAAATGGAACATCAAATTCACTAAAAGGAATAATAAACAGAATAAAACACTGAAAGTAAGGGGTGAAGAAGGAAATATATAGTATATATCTATAATTCAATCTATTTCCTATACTTGAATACTTAAATGAGTTGTTCAGTTTATCATGGCTAGACTCAAAGGTAAAAATTTAGGAAGTTAAAATGTAATTATTCTTTAAAGAAAAAAATGCTATTGAGAATGATAATTATATGAAAAATATCACAACGATAGTGCTGCACATAAGAGAACTACCTGAATAAAATTTATTCTAACCAGGGCTAGCAATGCACTATCATGGATAGCAACATGAACAACATTTTGCCTTTTGGTAAAAAAAAGTTCTTGCTTGTAATGTCAGTTACTTAAATAAAATTGAATACAGAACTAGTATAAATTACATTTAAAATTTTAGCTGAGTAAGGTGAAATAGAAAAAATGCTAAATGTTAGAACAAAAAAAAATAGATTGTTAAAATTGGAGATAAGTTTTGCTTCAAGCCTTAAACAACTAAAAAATTGGACAGGATATATAAAACAATGTTTTTTTGTTTGTTTGCTTGCTTGTTTGTTTGTTTTAACACATGGAGCATCAAGCAAAGTACAGTTATACCTGAGAGAGACAAACAAATACGGGGAGCCCGACCTGGTGAGTTTAGTCTTTGGGGCTGTGAGGGAGAACCTGGTGGAGCCCACTAGTATCCCTGAGTTGAGAAGATGAAGCTGGGAGACCTAGGAGCCCAGGAGTCTAGAGTTAGGATGCAGAATACCAGCCAGAGGAAAGCTGTTGAGAAAAAAACTCAGGAGAGCTATAGTATAGCTCCAGTTTTTAGTACTGATAAGAATTGATCAGCATAATGATGGGAGGAAATACTCAAGATCAGTGCAGTGGGGTTGAATCATGTCTCCCTAAAATTAATGTCTATCCAGCACCTCAGAATGTGACCTTATTTGGAAACAGGGTCTTTGCCATTACATTTGGTTGTGTTAAGATGAGGTAATACTGGATTAGGGAGGGCCCTCAATTCAATGACTGGCATTCTTTTTTTTTTTTGGGGGGGGGAATTGGGGGGATGGGAACAGTGCTGGGGAATTGGGGGAAGGGGAACAGACAAGTTGCTGTCGTTTTGTTCTTCAGTCTAGTTGTGGAGGACGTTGCTTCACTGGCCCAAGTTGGCACCATCATTGCGCTCTTCCCGGGTGAGGCAGATCAGTCGCCGGCTTCTGGACTGCCGCTCACTGCGGCTGCTGGCCGCTCACGCTGGCTGCTGGCCGCTCACGCTGGCTGCTGGCCGCTCACGCTGGCTGCTGACTGCACACGGTAGCCCATGGCAACCCACTGCCACAGGGGCTGCAGCCTATGCCGTTGCCGGCGACTTACAGCAGCCCAGCTCCAGGTTGAGCTGTTGTTCAGCATCTTAGCTGTAAAGGGCAGTGTCACTGGCCCTCATATGTGGGATCCGAACCGGGACCCTCTGGCGTCCCAAGCCAGTTCTTAACCAACGCGCCACTCGGCCGGCCCCAATGACTGGCGTTCTTATACAGAGAGAAGAGAATACAGAGAAACACACAGGGAAGAAAGCCAGGTAATGATGAAGCTGAGTGGGTGATGCAGCAACACAGCAACGATTGCCGGTAAACACCAGAGCTTGGAAAAAGGCACAGAACAGATTATTCCTCAGAGCCATCAGAAGGAACCAACTGTGCCCAACACCTTGATTTTGGACTTCTGACCTCCAACATGTGAGAATAAATTTCTGCTGCTTCAAGTCACCCTGAATTCTGGTAATTCATTATAGCAGCCCTAGGAAAACTAATATGATTACGGAAGTACCTTCCGAAAGAATTAGATAAGAATTCCCAAGTATCACACAGAGCTGAGAATAGTTCCTCAGGAGCCAGAGTGAAAATCCTCATAATTCATAGTCCATCGGAGAGTCAAAAGGGTCTTGTGTCAGCAGGAGAGCCAGTAAGTTAGCCCTAACCTAAAAGATGCTGTGATCTCATAAAACAAAGCTTAAAAAGGAGGTTAGATGTTGAAACATTTTTTTAAATAACTTAAATGCACCCCAGAAAAGCTCTAAAGTATTTATAGGAATACATTAAGGTAAACTTCACATATGGCACTGGTTTAAAAATTACCAGGCACGTGAAGAAGTAGAAAAATATAACCCAGGAAAAGAAAAATAATTCAATTGAAACTGACTGATGATAAAATTAGTAGATAAGGACTTCAAAGCACTAGAACATTAAGAGAATAAAACAAGTAAAAAAGGCTCAAACAGAACTTTCAGAGATGAAAACAACAGCTGAGATGAAAAAAAAAACATATGAAATTAAAGGCCAATTAGCCATTGCAGAAAAATGATTAGTGAACTTGAAGACACAGGGGAAAAAACCAAAACACAATCAAAATGAAAACAGGAAAAATAGTTTTGGGGGTGAGGGAAAAGATACAAAGTATCAATGTGACAACTTCAAGAAGCCTAATATACAGGTAATTGGGAGTCCCAGAAAAAGAAAGGAAAGAGGAGACAGAAAAAAAAATTTCAAGAATAGCGAAAAACTTTCCAAAGGATATATAAAGTAAAACCTATAGATTCTAAAAAGCTCAATTAACCCAATCACAAGAACCATGAAGATAAAAGAAATAGTGACTGAAAGTCTGTACCTTTGGACTACTTCACCTAAACTTGCAGTTATAAGATGAGTGAGTCCTGGGGATGTTATGTACAGCATGGTGGCTGTAGTTAACAACACAGTGTTGTATATTTGAAAGTTGCTAAGAGAGTAGATCTTAAAAGTTTTGATCAGAAGAAAAAAAACTGCAATTATGTGTGGTGATGTTAACTAAACTTACGGTAATAATTTCTGTCTATACAGCAAATCATTATGTTGTACACCTAATACTAATACCATGTTATATGTCAATTATGTCTCAAAAAATAAAGAGAAGAGAAACAATGGTACAGAAAAAAATATTAAAAGCTGAACAGAAAAAGACACACTACCTGCAGAAGCATAAAGATAAGGATGACAGAAGCTTTCCCATGGAAAACAATGTAAAATAAAAATAGTAGAGTAACATTTTTAGAGTACTGAATGAAAACCAGTCAACACAGAATTCTACACTCAGGGATAATATTGTTCAAAAACAAAGGCAAAGTGAAGATATTTTTATATATAAAATCTAAAAGAATTGATCACCAGCAGACCTACATGTCAAGAAATGTTAAAGCCTTCAGTCACAAAAGAAAATGGTACCAAATGAAGATTTTGCTCTAATAAAGAAATGAAGAACACTAGAAATGGTAACTCTCTGTGTGTTAATATAAATGACTTTTAAAAATTATTTAAATCTCTTCCAAAGGTAATTGTTTAAAGCAGAGAATAACAACAATGTGTTGTGGCATTTATAATGTATACTCAAAGAAAACATATGCAAATAGCACAAAGGCTAGGTCCTTATTTATGACAATTTTATATATTTATATATGAATTTATTAATTATATATATGCTTATACTATAGATGCTGACATCTATACTATATATACTTAAAATTATAATATCCACTGAAGATAAACTGTGATAAAGGATGTATACAAAAAAAAAATACAGTAATGACTAAAAAAGCACAGCAAAAACTTACATCTTATAAGGCAACAAGGAAATAATAATGGAATGATAATAAAAAACTCAATCCAAAAGAAGGCAGAGAGAAAAAAGTAACAAAGTAATGGAGTGAAGAAACAATTAGCAAGATAGTAGATTTACATCAAACAATATCAGTAACCACATTAAATGTAAATAGCCGCAACACCCCATTTAAAAGACAGATTATCTGACTAAACAAAAAAGGAAGACCCAACTATATGTAAAACAAAAAAGGAAGACCCAACTTTAAATATAAAGATTTAGATGGATAACAAGTAAAAGCATGAGAAAAGATAAATCTTGTAACACTAACAAAAGATAGTTTGAGTAGCTATATTAATACAAGACAATGTAAATTTCTGAGTAAAGACTATTACATGGGATAAAGAAGCTCATTTAATAATGATAAAGGGATCAATTCATCAAGTAGAAATTACAATTCAAAATGTTTAAGTACTAACAATAGAGTTTTAAATCTGAAGCAAAACTGATTCAACTTCAAGGAGGAATATAACTATAGTTATAGTCAGAGATTTCAATATCCTCTAATAATTAACAGAACAGACAAAAATCACTAAGGAAATAGAAGACTTAACACTTAACCAATTTGAGGGTCATTATTTTCTTGATTGTGGTAGTTTCATGAAGTGTACACGTATCACAAAATTTATTAATTTGTACATTTTAAATGTACACAGATTAAAAAAAAATCTTATTACTCAAAGCTTTTAAAAAACCTCAATGTAAATAAAAAACTTTCTGAAATATTTACAATCACTTAAAATCCAAAGTTAATTTAAAAAGGATGGAAAAACAACAAAACAGAATTTCATACCTGGTGAATACTGGAAGTTGGGACTGAATAACCTGGACTCTAATCACAACAAGTAATAGTGTACTGAACATCAAAACAATGAGTTTTATTAGTGTCTGCAGCATAGAAAATGGAATACCACCCTTTCCACGGAGAAACTGTCCAGCAGCAGTATATAATAATGGCAACGTATACTGGAAAAGAAAACAAGTTTTCAATAAATAAACATATACTACAATGTTTTCAACAATATAGTGCTTTCTACATGCAAGATTAGATAGAAATTGACTGTAAATATAAAATCAGTATGGAACAATTTGTGGAACTGATAATGAATGAAACAGCCTGATAATCTTATCCAATAATTACACTGTACAATATTACTGTGTACTTTTCCAAATTGCCTAACAATTTCATTATCGAAACTTAAAAAGCAGTCTTTAAAAAGTTGGAGGTGTTATAAAACGTTAAGTAATTTTCAGTGGGTATGAGAAAAAAATGCTTGTTTTTTGAAAATTTTTGGTATCATTGATAAACAGACTGGATTTACATAATGACGCATTTAGAAAATAAGTTTATTATAGCAAATACAAATCAATAGGAAAAAAGGTAGTAACCAGAAAATTTATATTTCTCCTTACCCCCTGGGCAATAAATACTTCATACACACAGCAAATTCCCACCACTGTTATTCCTTGTTCTTTACACAATGTTGCAATAGCCACTAAAAACACTGTCAATGCAATTGGAGTCCACACTGTAATTTAAGAACAGAAAAATATAAAACTACACAAAACAATTTTATATCACAAAAGGATATTTTAAGTAAGGCAGCTATTACACATTACTAAAAAACTATCTGTGATTCTATATTCCTATTTGCATTATTTTCTACTGAATTATACTTTATATTTGAAAACACATTTAAATGTCATAATTTTTGCTTTATATATTCAAAACAAAATATCAAGATGTATACTTTGAACTAAAATTTTTTTCATAGAGAGGAAAATTAACTAACCAAATACTAACTTTTAAAACAAAGGTAGGGTGGCCAATTTGGAGAAGAGAAACTTATAAGCTTTGAAATTGTTTTTAATTTTAAAGTACTTTATAAACTAAAATTACTGGGAAAAAAAAACAATCAAACACCCAAACACTGTTGGAGATGCTAAGTGTAGTAGTATCCCTTGCTCAAAAATAATTTCATATTCTAATTAGACCCAAGCCATCAATACTGATGTACTAGATTATACCAAGGGCTGAAATATTATGCTAAATTCAATAAGAATTTCATAAAGAAAAGATATCAGTAAATGATTATTCACAAAACAAGTTAAACCTAAAGTTGGACTTTGAAGGATACAAAGTATGAATAAAGGAGTAAAGGAGGGAAGAAGCTTGGCAAATGAATAACACAGAGAACAGGAAAATCAATGGGTATTCATATGTTAAAAATTAGTGGGAAACAATGGCCTTGAAAACAAGTATTTAAAAACATACATTAAACTGTTTATATGACTAATGTAGCACATATTATTTTATTGAGTCTCAAAATTATTCTGGCATAAGAGGGTAGATGTAATCGTACCCATTTTTTAGATGAGGAAAGAATTTTGGAGGTTTAAAAACAAGTCATGAACTATAAGGAGATCATGACTTTAACTTGGTTCTTCTGATACTAAATTTAGACCTGCTTATTAATTTTTATTTCCACTCTAAGGAAAAGAAAGCAAACAGTTGCACTCCTTAACGTTAAATTCAATCTCAGCAACTAATAGCTCTAATAAAGGCAAAAGCTTTACTGAAACTAGTCATTTCAGTTCTTTAACCTTTGGTGACTAAATCGCTACACAAACATATGCACTTTCAGTTTTATAATCACATCTCTGTGGCTAAAGTTACCATGTGTGATTTTGTCCAAAACAAATACCTCTGCTAGTTAAGTTAATAACAGTAAAACAAAACAAAAACAAAAAGAAAACCATGTATAAGGATAGAATCAATTTCAATCATTAAAATCCATTCCAATTTCAAAATATAGGTTACTAAACTAATTTTACATGTATAAAGATACACACCTTCAGCAATCATGTATTCAGTTATTTTAAATAGCTACTACATTTTGTGAGGGAGAATTATAATCAAATCAAGTAAAGATAAATTTTTCCAAATGGTCACCTAAATGTTACAGAGAAAAGTGTAAGGTGAAGGGAAAAAAGGAGTGGGGGAAGTGGTGCCACTGATAACATTTGAGCAGAAACCTAAAGTAATAAAAAAGCAAGTGCAAAGGCCCTGAGATGGGTCACGCTTATAAGAAGGTATGGGTTATGAATACTTTAGAATTTAAAATGGTTAAATTACAAAATAAAAATCTTTGCATAGGACAACATACATTCGATAGAATGGGGGATACAAAGATGATGATGAAACTGAGGTCTCAAGCATAAAATTATGTAATGTGGAAGAAGAATCATAGGTGTTAAGACGATAGAGGTCCAAAGCAGGTCTCAGCAGCTTTTCAATTAGAATTTAAAATAGCATACATTCATTCACTTGACCATTTGCTCAACAAATATATACTGAACACCTACTGTATACCAGGAAACATTCTAGGAAATGGATAGAAAATGAAAGTTACCTAGAATTTAAAATAACTAAATCTAAAGGAAATAAGGGAAGATACTGGAATTATGAAGGATAAAAAAATCATTAAAAAGAACAAAGTAAAATTATTAGAAGAAAAATATGATAAAGTGAAAGCCTATTTTACTTTATGGTAGGGGAGAGAAACAGTTGAGCAGAGGCCTGAAGATATAAAAAAGAATGTAGATGAGACAACTATGTGAAGCTCTAAGGGAAGAAAATTCAAAAAAGAGGAACAGCAAGTATAAAGACAGGCACTTCACCTTTCTGGTGCACAACAAGGTCTGTGTATCTCGGTGCAGTGAAGCTAGCTAGCTGGGGCAAAGACGGCAGTGACATGGTTAACGAGGTCACAGGAGCCTGATCCCGGTCCCGCAGGTCATGTCTCCTAAGTTTACATTCATGCTTTGCTTATGATGGTATTTAAAGAGGACATTGATCTGCAATTCAATATTAGTTAACCGAACTAACAACTCTCACTGCACGAGAGGCAACAGGGAATACAGATGTCCTGCTTACTATGTGCATGTACTGCTCTAAATGCCTTCACGTTTACCTCATCTAATTCTCACAACAGGTAGGGGCTGCTATTGTCTACATGTTATAAAAAAAACCTGAAGTACAAAGAGGCTAAGTAATGTGCCCAAAGCAGTGAATGGAGCTAGCAAATAAGCGGTGGACCTGGTAGAGCCCATGCTCTTGAGCTCTATCTATGCGATGCTGCGGCTCAGACTGTTTTACGACTGCATTATGCAAACCTACTCACATTACAAATCTAAGACACTAAAGCTGTTCGGCTAAATCACTTATTTCTTGAACCTTAGTTTCCAAACATACAAAGTTAGGCTCCTTATCATCAGTACCTTGGGTCTATAATGAGAAAATTCTCTAAGAACATAGCAAAAAAACTCAAGAGTTAAATTTTAAGATCAACCAAATATAGGTTAAGGCCACTATGTGAAGCCCCTTTCATGCCCACTCTGCCCACACGCTTAAAAAATCATTTTTATTGCTTAGAACTTGTTTTCTGACAATGCCAGGCATCATCAGGACTAATAAGTTAATGCAACAAAGCATTTTCCAGGGTAGGCCACATGGTAGGGACTCAATAAATAGCTGAACTATGATCAACACATAATAAAAGTTACACTCTAATAGGCTTTTGTTTTATTATTAGTTTCAGGTGTACAAAACAACATAATGATTAGACATTTACATCCCTCACAAAGTGATAACCCCAACAAGTCTACTACCCCTCTGACACTGTACATAGCTATTACAATACCACTGACTATATTCCCTACGCAGTACTTTATACCCGTGACTATATATTTTTTAAAATTATAGTCGATATTCAATAGTATTTTATATTAGTTTCAGGTATACAGCGCAGTGGTTAGGCATTTATATAATTTATGAAGTGATCCTCCCAATCACACTTTAATAGGCTTTTAACTTTGCCTAAACAATATAAATCACAGCCTTCAGAGGTGTTATTTACAGAAAGACAACTGAAGTATCATTTATAGGTACAGAAGATGAAACTAAGAATAACCCTAAAACTCCTATGTTCTATGGTAATTTTTAAAAAATTAATCACATGGAATCTGTTAGCCATGATAAAATATAAACTACATGCAAAAATTTTTAATATTGACAGAGTTGCATACTTTCATATGTCCATACATGCTCAAGTAAAACAATATATAAATATAAACCCCAAGTGTGGCATATGTTTAACAAGAAGCACTAAAAGGTAATTACAAATTACGTGATCAAGTTTTACAGCTATAGAAAATTAAACCCTCCTCTCACACTCACACACACACACACACACACACACACACACACACACACACACACACACATATATATGTATATATATATACATGTTGATTTGGTATATGACAAAAGTGCTAGACATTTACCTATAGAATTATCTGGTCCTTTTGATTTGGTATATGACAAAAATGCAGCTAGAAAAAATATAGATGACAAAAGTTCTGCTCTTCCCACAACACCTGTTACCTAGAAAGGAAAAGGAAGAAGTCATATTAATGAAGAGTATCTTGAAAATTTAACTATATACTATAATAACAACAGCACTTTAATTAGAAACTAAATTGCCATTAACTGTTCACGGGTACAATTCTTTCTTAGACATTCTTTGGGTGCCCTCATGTGGTGAATTTGTGTATCTTCTATAAAAATAAATTTATCAGTGACTCTTTAAAGTTCTTTTATCAGTAGTACTATTTTGAAATTACAGTGGCACAGGAAGTTGCAAAAATAGCAGAGAGAGGTCCCGTGTAACTTTTACCCAGTTCCCCCAATGGTAACATCTTACATAATTATAATACAATATTTAGAATAGTTCTTAAGTAAATTTTAAAAAAAGCTAAGTACTTCTTACATATTCTTAAAATACAAGTTCTTAGTATACAAAGGTATCATAAATTCAGGGTTATATTTCCTAATAAATCTGCAAACTAAAGTTTTAAAAAACAATAAATGTTAGTAAGTCCTTTTTAAATTCTAAAAATTTAAACATAAGACACCAAGCCTCCCTTTAAAGTATTTTGAACTCACTGCAAAATTTAAAACAATCTATCATTTTTGTAAACGCATGGACAAATATCTGTTCAGCCAGACATCAAAAGGTTCAAGATAGGAGGGACATGCAACCCCCTCCAACACACACACACACAAAATTTAAACATAATCTTTTGTTTTCGACCAAAACAAAGCCATTGAACACAGTGTTCTTTGCTCTGCTGAGAGGTAATTTTGGAGTTTCAAAGTTAACAAGAACAATAAAGTTACGGTTTGAGTATGCCTTGGTAGGTACGGGCTGACGGACACATGGGCGACAGCAGAGACAGCTCACAGTTTTGAAACAATGGCAGCAGACAGTATGAAACCACTGAATGTCATTTGTTAGGGTGGCTGTTCATGTTTGTATATATTTTGACATATTTTCATCCCTTACTTAAATTTGCCTTGACTATTTTCTGTCCTTTGAAACACAAACAATGTCAAATTGACAAATATTTTTTAAATTATTCATAAAACAATTAACAAAGAACAGAACTGTATTCATTTATATGTTATATTACTGAAGTTGAACGATCATACCTTATGTTCTTGAATAACTATTTGTTTCAAAAACTTTGAAACATAAATTGTTTCATATAATTTATTTCATATAATTTGAAATTATAAAATTTTAATATTTTTATATATTGTATTTATATTTTATATTTATATTTTAATATAATTCATATGTTTCATATAATTTGAAATTATAAAATTTTATGTAGTAGGAAGTTAGACTCTTGTACACCAGGGAGTTAAGGCTTATTATAGTAATATACACAATGTGATAGATGATGTATAATTGTACGCTTGAAACCTATGTAATTTTACTAATCATTGTCATCCCAGTAAATTTAATTTTAAAAAAAGTTAGGGTTTTCAAATACTTGGATTAAAGTTACAGTTAAATATTTTTCTTAAAAATATATATCATTATAATCACTGTGTAGGCTTTAAAAAAATAATGAAATAAACATTAATTTACAGTTTTACTTACTGCTTCTGTGTGTATTGGGTGCACTGCAAAGAGTAAAGAAGCAATCACACTACTCCTGTTGTCCAGAAAAAGTTTGCAGACTTTAAGAAATATCACAGTGACCACAGCATGAAAAATCATATTTAGGAGATGATATGACATTGGTTTCAGTTCACTAAGCAGATAATTTAGGCGAAATGTCAACACTGTTAATGGACGGTAAGATTTGTGGCTTCTCTCCTAAAGGAAAAAACAATCATTGATTACTTAAGTATCTCAGTCCTTCAGGGCATATAAACTAATGTATTTACTATTGAAAGTATCTACATTTGGCTGAGAAACAACAACAAAATAACAAAATGCCTCAAGAATAACACAGACATGAAAGATAGTTTTATAATCTGTGTTTCCTATTTCCTTAGTCCAAAAACAAGGCAACTTCCTCTTAGATACATAGTGATCGGAGAAGTAACAGTACAGTATGAACATGTGACTATTAATTCTTCTTCAATGCACAGGTTAAAAAAAAAAATAGGACAATAGTGACATTGATTAAGTTTAAGTACAGGGGTTCTATCTAAAGCCTGCTTCCCAATCTAATACCAATACAAGCATTTATATAACTCCTGGCTAGATCTTCTAAAGGAAATATAAGAATGGAATGCTTACCAGTACAGTTTATATAATAATAACTCAAAAAGGTACTGTCTAGTTGTTTTATGAAAACACCTCCATAATGTATAAACCTGAATATATTAAACCAAAAATCCCCAAATACTACAGAAAGTAATACAAGACCAAAAACTTTCCTAGACTAAGAGAAAATATACCTGTGCTATGGTAGTCTCTACAGACAATAAATAAAATATTTTGTAAAGTACTGAATTTCTTAATAAACTAGAAGTTACATTTAACCAGAATTATTTTTACTGTAAGACAAAATCAAACCAGATTTAAGAATAATACACACAGGTGAAAAATAGACATTAAACCTTCTTTAAGATCTACATTACAAAAAATCCTTACAAAGTTTTGGGTTATATTACTCGATGACATCAACCATTAGGTCATTGAATGTGCTAATTCCAGGCTTGTCGAGAGAACTTATGACACCTAAATATGACGGAACAATTTTTCCCGAGTGGCACATTTCCCTACAGGGGAGAACAGGCCCATCAGAAAATACAAGGAAGAAATACTCCTCACTATAAACTGTTATTCCAATTTGTTCATCCATTCCATCTGAGTTTATTATTTCCTAGTGTGCCTGCTTAATTGTGCTCTGAACAAATTAAATTTTCACCTGTGAAGCTGAGAAAATCACAAAACGATAGCATGGTAACTTTCATGAGCCATTTAATCTGGACAGCTAACCTTTCAGGTCAAAATCTCAATGCCATGATTAAAATCACAAAAGACACTCCCATAAAATAAGGGAATGGACACATTTCTAAGGCTCTGGGGATAAAAGGCAGGAGTCAAGGAGAAATCAATTGTCTAGAAAATAACGTATGTTTTAAGAGGAGCACATTTTCCCTTGTTAACAAAAGATTTATTTTTTAGAGGCTAGAACTGGATGAGAACAGAAGGTTAGAGGAAAATAAAGTCTGCTTATTTCATAAGAAAAAATACTTTTTATGTGCTCGTGACTAGGGGAGTGAAAGATTCCATTACCATGCTTGAGAAGCTTCCAGATTTGGAGAATGCAGAAATGGCCCATGAGTGACAACTAACAAACTATAACTATAAAAGAATGTTATACGTGATGTTTCAACAACTATGTGGCACATGTAGATAAATTCATTCATTTATCCTCAAGGTATTATTCTTTCATAGATTAGGAAAGTGACATGCCATCTTAAAGCTATATTCCTACCTGTTTCACACAGCTATTATGCAATACAACTAAATTAGAATCCAATCTACTGGGTTGTCAGAAAAGTCAAGACGCACTTTTGCAACGAAAAACAGAAAAAATACATCATGACTTTTCCGACAACCCAATATATAATCCCAAACTGACAAGGATTTAATCCCAGTTTAACACTGACCTTCAAAATAAAGTCCCTGGCAAAGGAAAAATACTCCAATAAAAATGAACTAAATGTTTGGGTTCTCAATATAAAAATCAAAATAACTATTAGGTAAAATATGACACAAATTTAAAATTTTAAATAAATCACATTTTTTTCTGCAGAAAAATTGGCAGTATGTTTACTTACTATTTTTACCCTTAAAGTCTCATTTCTATTAAAGTTACACGTATTTTTAGATGGTTAAATATATTACAAGTAGTCATCTCTTTTGCCTCACTCACAAGAGAGAGACAAAGAAGTAAAGTCAGTTAGCAAAAATAAACTTATATTACACCTACTGTTCTCCTATCATATTTGCTTTTCATACACACATATTATTATTAAAAAGATTAAGTCAAGGTATACAACCAAGGAAAGAAACAAGTACTGCTTTAAAGAAGATAATCACATCTTCAACTTCCTATCTAATTTATTACAAACACGTCTCATAAAATTTTGGGGGAAAAAATCCATTAATTACCATGATGACAATATTGATAAAGAGTGATAAACCACCAGGTTATTTTAAAATCTGACATTCATGTAAGTAATACATAAGCAATTACTTACCTCAGACATAGGGGTTCCCCAGAAGTCATTTTGAAAGAGAGCTTTTAAAGGTGTAGATGGATGCAGGTCTTTATTATCCAGGATTGCTGAAACATCATCAAAAACAAAACCACAAAACAGGCTGTTCCAATAGCAGGCAGTAACCACACCTACTATTAAAGTTACTTCCTTGAGGTTAATATCAGCCATCTTTTCCACAAGCACTTGTACACAAAATCTGGGGGGAAAAATCATGACGATAAAATGAAATAAACAACATTTAAAAAAATAACTACAAATTTAACAGGATAATAAGTAAAATAAAGATTGACTGCTAATTCTCCGAGAGAATTAATTCTTCGAAGCTCAGCTCAAATATCATCCACCTCTAAGAAGCACTGCTCCGTCATATGTGTTTTCAAACCTCTACAGTCCTTTATCACACCATTTAATCTTTGGATCTATCTCTCTAGCTAACTATTGGGTTGTCGGAAAAGTCATGATGCATTTTTTCAATGAAACACATAGAAAAAATACGTCATGACTTTTCCGACAACCCAATAGATACTGAACTCCTCATCAATTGTCACAGGTCAGGTCACCTGGGAAACATTTATACAAGGTAACTCTAAAAAACTGTAGGATGTGCTCCGGGAGTAGCTAAATGAATCTTTGTGAGAAAACAAATGCTTGAAAAAACACTGATCATGAATTTTTGGAAACCTAGAAGAAGCTTATGTTTTTTATTTTATGAATCTAAAGATCAACTATTTCCTAAATCAGGGGGCTAAACGTGTAGCCTGCAGCCTTGATTAGTTTGACCAAAAGCTTTTTAAAGATATTTGTCTTGAATGCCCAAATAAATGGTTATAGAAATTCTCTATAGGTTTAGATGTTTCTTATGTCAATAATTTATATAGAGATATACAAGAGCCTATGGGAAAGTATTAAAATATCTTTAGAATTAGATAGGAAAGAATATATGCTTTTTAAAGAAATGCAAAATCCAATCCAATAAATTAGGAAAGGAAATTAGCTGCATCTTTTGAAGAAATGTAGTTTTCAATTAAAAGAAAAATTATGTAAAGGCTTCTCTTGAATCCATAAGTGATTTACCATCTCTAAATGGTATAGACTACTTATCCACACTTATCACACACAAAAAAAATGTTGATGGTGTTTGTTTAAATATTGGAGAATCTGAACAAGTATTTTTATTTGCCTCAGCTCCTTCCCAAATACAATGAAATACCACTAATGGTATTAAATTTTTTTTTTTAAAGGGAAGGCTATAAATTTCACAAGGATGAAGACAACTGGAAAGGAAATGATAGCAAATTTTAGAAGCTGGAAAGGCAATAGGACTAGTAAATGACTCAACAGAGTTCATAAAAGTGAATCTTAAGCTGAAGAGGGAAAAGCTGTAAAGTTTTCTGACCTCTGTCAGCATCAATCTCAAAAACTGATACCAAGGATCTTAGGATACAGGGATGGGAGCAGGTGGATTTATTAAAGTTTAGACCACTCTCTCACTGGATACAGCCATAATCTTCCCTCCTACCGCCAGGCAGAAGACCAGCGCTTTCTCTCTGGAGTGAGTGAAACAGTGTTTGATACAGGGCACACAAGCGAGAACAAAGGTAGCATGGTGAAAAGCTGAAAATGATGGCTAAGTAAATGTCTGTTTATATATTTTGAGACTCTCCGGCTCTTTTCTACCAACTGGGCACAAATCTTGTAAAATTTTACAACACTGTAAACAAGGAGAGGATTCTAAAAGCTTCCAGAAAGAAATAAAGCAGGTACCACACCAAAGATAAAAAATCCAAACAATTCTTTATTTTCATCAACACTGGAAGCTAGGGGAAACAAACAGAAAACAAAAAAATAGTGCTTCAAATTTCTGAGAAGTAATCATTTCCAATATGTGGCTCCCTTCCCAAGAAACTAATAGAAGAGGTACTCCAATTGACAAAACACCTGATGTGTTTAACTAGACTGAGTAAAGAACTATTTTCCTCTTAAATCCTGCATATGTGTGTGTGTGTGTAATGATAATTCAGAAAAACAAAACAACTCAGGAAATCTACCGCTAGGTAGTTAAAAAGCAGATCTTGTGTATAAATAAGCCAGGAACCTCCTCTCATCATCATCTCAGGTCCCTGACCAGGTAACTGCCATTGGGTTAAATGTTTTCACCATAGCAAAGTTTAAAATTAATAGAGGAAAAAGAAGTAAAGTAAAACCTGTGACTTTCATATTCTGAAATTATATTTGGGAATGACGTAAATTTGATTTTCAGGGTACTTATGTTTAAGAAAGTTTGCCATACACCTAGACTCTAAGTTTGCCATACACCTAGAAAGTTTGCCATACACCTAGACTTTAAAACTATCATTTAAAATATATTATGTGTATAAAACACATACTCGTAATATTAAATTACTGACCATACACTTTCTGGATTTAAGACTTTTAGTTAAAAAGTAAAAGAATTTAGCCAAGTTTACAAATAGTATTGAGATTTTTTTTAACAACTTGGGAGTTGCTATAGTGTTAAGTTTAATTTACTGGCTTTATAAAAGTTGTTTAAATATTGAGAAAGTTTTTCTTGTTAAGTCAGGCATCTGAAGTTCTTGAATAAAAACGATTAGAATTCTATTGGGTTCTCGGAAAAATTATGACGCATTTTTGCAATGAAAAACATAGAAAAAAATACGTCATGACTTTTCCAACAACCCAATAAATGCAGTTTTAAATTAAGGCAATTAAACCAAGTTTCAAATGTAGCTGATTAAGGGCATTTAGTCCTTTCAATTGGAGTCACTTTGTAATTATTTTTTTTTTTTAGAAAAGTGACATGTTACTTTATAAACATAATAATATTTAGGTTGAATTTAAAGGCTTAAAGAACACAAGGTTATAAAAATGTTACTTTAAGAAACTTGGACAGATACCATGATTTCTAAATACAGTTAGGTAATAAAAAGTTTTGCAGTCACTTTAAGTTGCAAAACAGTTTCATTCAGTAATTGAAATACTCATTCTAACATCAAAACTCTACATTTGATTTAACTTTGGGTATTGTCCTCTGCCCTAGGCTTGTGCTCATGGTAAATGAGAAGGCTGTTGCCATGGAATTGGGATGTGGTTTATTCTTCTCTTTCTTTACCTAGAGACTGTACTTCACATTATTGTTAAACATCGTTTTTGAATAACTGCAGGGCTAGAGCAGAATGGAGAGAGGAAAAAAAAAAAAAAACCAAGAGCTTACTTAAGCACTATATCAATGAGACGCTCATAGATGTTTAAGGGTTCTTTGGGGACAAAATCCCACATCACTGGGGACTGTCACCTGAAGTTCCCTTTATCTCTATTTCATCTTCCTTCATTAGAAGGAGGAGCTCTACTCCCTCCTTGCAAATGGGTGATATCCAGCTTTTCTTTACTGTGGTCCATTTGCAACTACCACCCGACCACCCAGCTCTACTCCCACAGGTGTCTTTTTTGGGCAGAATGTCAGATGACTCCACAACTGGGCTCATGAGCATGCACTAGAACCAGCTCTCTCCCTTCTTCTCATTATTAAGCTCCCATGGTTAATCTTTTCAAATTCTATTATCTCGGCCCTTTATGAACTTGATATGGATGAGGGGTTTAATAAGTACCAAGTAGGTTGACTAATGGGGTGCTAATTTTGATTGAGTGGGTGGCACTGTAAAGTGTTTATTATTCATGATGACTTCTATTATGGTAAGTTTTATGTGTCAACTTGGCTAGGCTACAGTAATAACACTAGTATTCAAACTCTAACCTAGGAGTTGCTATGAATGTATTTTGTAGAGGCAGTTAACGTCTACAATTAGATGACTTTAAGTAAAGGAGGTTATACTCCATAATGCAAATGGACCTCATCTAATCAGTTGAATCACCTTAAGAGCAAAACTGAAATCACCCTGAGAGAAAAACTCTACCTAAAATCTGCACCATCAGATCCTCCCAGGGAGTTTCGAGCCTGCCAGCCTGCCTGCTCCACAGAGTTTGGCCTCACCAGACCCATAGTACTGTACCTCCACTGTCTGATAGAAGTGGCTTTATTTGATATATACATGTTTATATTTCTTCTGCTGGTTGTGCCTGGGGTCACTCATGTGCTTACAGTTAACCTGCTTGATTAAAGCTGGATATCTAAAGCTGGATATCTAAAGGATATCTTAGCAAGCTGGTCTCTGCTACTTGTGGTCATATCCTTTAGGTTAGCCTAAACTTCTTTAAATGGTGATCTCAGGAGAACAGGAGGGCAAGTCCTAACGCACAAGCTCTTTTCTAGTCTCTGCTTACTGTATATATTTTTTACTGTCAACCAAGCAAGTAAACCTAGAATCAATGTGAGAAAAGTTATAAAAGGCTCAAGATAATAAAAGGGACCATATTATGAGAGAAAGGGAGAGCTAGTTCTCATGCATGTCATAAGCTCAGTTTTGGGAGTCATCTTAGGTTCTGTCCAAAAGAGCTACCTGTAAGGAGAGAGGGTGGGGGGGAAAGGGAGAGTGTTAAATAAGGGCATGGAGGCATGGTTCACTAGAAGCCATTATTGTAACAAAGTAACACATCACTGTTAAATTTTAATTGTGGGATTTCTAAATACTGGGTGTTTGTGTCCCCTCAAAATTCAGGTTAAATCCTAACACCCAGTGTGATGGAATATGGAGGTGGAGCCTTTGAGAGATGATTACATCATGAAGGTGGGGCCCTCATGAGTGGGATTAGTGCCCTTATAAAAGTAACCCCTTGCTCCTTCTGCCATGTGAGGACACAGGGAACCAGGA
Organism: Hipposideros armiger; assembly: GCF_001890085.2. Taxonomy (NCBI): domain Eukaryota; kingdom Metazoa; phylum Chordata; class Mammalia; order Chiroptera; family Hipposideridae; genus Hipposideros; species Hipposideros armiger. Next base: position 618 of record NW_017732420.1, on the reverse strand, counting down.
AGTGGGTCCTCACCAGATACTGCATCTGCTGATCCTCTGGTCTTGGATTACCAACTTCCAGAACTCTGAGAAATAAATTCCTGTTGTTTTTAAACCACCTAATACGGTCTGAGTAGATGGGTGACTAATTTATGTTTGCTTTCAAAAATGGGATGTCAGTATACATGTGCAAAAAATCCAAGTGCAGATGAAGACCTTCATGTATGTAGACATACAAAACAATATAATTCCTTCAACAAAACTGTACTGAGTGCTCACTTTTTTTAATGATATAATAGCACAACTGTGGAAAAAATAAACCTGTAGGAAAATTTTATATGAATCTAGGAATATTTAGCCTGAAAAGGAAAGTCCTCTCAGTTTAATAATCTCATGATTTTATCTTCCTGAATAAGAATAATCTACTATATTTTATTACTATTTTATAAGTCATAAAACGTTTTCCTGCAAAATCTGCATTCACACTGATTTCTACTAATCTTTCCAGTCTCCTGAAGTTGAGAGAAGACAAGTGACTGCTTGTTGTACAATGATTCCTCTTCAGGAGAACAAGGCCAAACAAAACATTCACTATACACAGTGGATACTAAATTTCACATGGCCTTGCTTTTTTTTTTT
>NW_017731457.1:4275099-4282016 GCF_001890085.2 Hipposideros armiger | reverse complement strand
TTACCTCACTGACTACCACCACGACTACACCAACCCCCACCTCTCCCACTAGTGCCCTCCCCATGGACATCACAGAAATCCCCACTTCCGCTGACACTTCAACCCCTGCCACTTCTGTCACTGCCAGTTTTTCTACTCCTGTGGTTACTCAACCAACCTCAACTGGGACCACTAACATGGCAACGAGCTTTGCCTTGCCAACGCTGTATAGTACATCAAGGGTTTCTCCCATCTTCTCTTTTCCTATAGAGCATACATCCACAAGTGCAATAACAACCCCCTTTAGTACTATCATCTCCTCTTCAATACATACAATATCAATGTCCAGTTTTTTGTCTTCCACTCTTGGAAGCTCAATATTTCCTACCTCCTTTGGTTCCAGTTCTACGTACTCACATCATTTCAGTACAGAAAATCCAGGTTCTTCTTCTGCCACTGCTTTTTCTATTCCTGTTTCATATGAAACTACAAGAACTTCTCCAATTACATCTTCTCTAACGACCTTTTCTACTGAAACAACCCCAACTATTAGTGTTTTCCCCACTACTCTATGTCCTGAATCCATATCCATTACAATAGTGCCTACTTCTCCGACTACTCCATGTATAGAAATCGATCCAAATAGTAAAGTTACTTCTACACCCATCACCCCAATATCAGTGTTTACCTCTACTACTGAGATGGCCACCACCCGTCCTAGTTCCACCAGTATGACAACTGTATTTCCTACACATATGGACACTTCTACTTCAGTTGTGGAAACTGAACCCACCAACATCATAACTGACGCTGGTACTTCTGACAGCACTGGGACTGTCTCCATGAACACAGTATTGACGAGCACAGAAAGACCCAGCAGTGGGTCGTGGAAGAGCACCCACTCTGTAACCACCCAACCTGTGCCCGGCTTCACTAGCATCCCCCCAACCATGAAACCAAGCAGCAGCTTTCCAACTTCCACGATGACTTCAAGCAAATTGACAAGTCCCACCTCAACCACTATTGGGACTTCAGAGACACCTGTGGCCACCACTCAGACTCCCACAACTACTACGTCACGCAGGACAACTGCAACCACTGCTCAGGTGACCACACAGTCTACATATTCAAGCAAGTCGACAAGCCTCACCTTAACCACTATTGGGACTTCAGAAACACCTGTGGCCACCGCTAAGACTCCCACCACTATTACGTCACCCAGGACAACTGCAACCGCTTCTCAGGTGATGACACAGTCAATAACTTCAAGCAAGTTGACTGTTCCTTCCTCAAGCACTACTGGGACTTCAGAGACACCTGTGGGCAACACTCAGACTCCCACCACTATTACTTCACCCAGCACTTCTTCAACCACTACTCAGGTGACCACACATTCTATATCTTCAAGCAAGTTGACAAGCCCCACCTCAATCACTATTGGGACTTCAGAGACTCCTGTAGCCACCACTCAGACTCCCACAACTACGACATCACGCAGGACAACTGCAACCACTGCTCAGGTGACTACACAGTCTATATATTCAAGCAAGGTGACAAGCCTCTCGTCAACCACTATTGGGACTTCAGAAACACCTGTGAACACCACTAAGACTCCCACCACTATTACGTCACCCATGACAACTTCAACCACGACTCAGATGACCACACAGTCTATATCAACCACCACTGCAGGTTAGGCCTTCTCCTTCCCAGGCTAAATTCTCATGTCACCAAGGTCAGGCCCTATCCTGAACTTCCCTTTCTTCCTTTGTTCTGCAGGCACCTGCGACAATGGTGGCACCTGGATACAGGGCCGCTGCCTCTGCCTCTCGGGGTTCTCTGGGGACCGCTGTGAGCTCCAGGAGATCAGGTGCCAGAACGGGGGTCAATGGGATGGCCTCAAGTGCCGTTGTCCCACAACCTTCTATGGCTCCCGCTGTGAGTTTGCTGTGGAACAGGTGGAACTGGGTGAGTTGCCAGAGCCCTGCCCTGTGCACTTTCTCTGGGCAGGTGCCCCTGACTCCCTGGGACCAGTCCTGTGTTTGGCTTGGAGGCACCCATGCTGTTTTGCCCAATGCTTCTATCCCTGCGTTTTCTCCCAGGCCTTCCCCTATCCTCTCTCCTCTCCACCCTCACCTTCAGAAAATGGCTGGGACCACACCCCTGGGGCCTCCTCCCAGTCTCGGCTGCTTGTTGATCTATTTTTCTAAATGCTGCTGTAACAATTACCACAAACTTAGCAGCTGAATGACATAAATTTTGATTTTACAGTTCTGTAGACGAGAAGTCCAATATGGGTCTTGCTGGGCTCAAATCAAGCTGTCAGGAGGGCTGTGTCCCTTTCCAAGAGAATTCATTTCTTCGCCCTTTCCAGCTTCTGTAGCCTTCTACATTCCTAGTCTCAAGGGCCCCTCTCTCCACATTCAAAGCCAGCGACATTGTATCTGTGCCTTTTTTTCTTACTCACATCTTTCTCTGATTCTGACCTTTGTGCTGCCCTCTTCCACCTTGTGATTATATTGGGCCTACCCATTAATTTTCCCATATTAAAGTCAGCTGATTAGGAATCTTAATTACATCTCTAACTTTGCTTCCTCCTTGCCACTTATTGCATAACATATTGCAATAGCATAACATATTCCCATAACAGGTTCTGGGGATTAGGACATAGGCATTTTTGGGGGCCATTATTCTGATTCCCACTGGGGCAGACAAAGAGAGACCACAGGCCTGACTTCTGTGCACCCAGACTTCATTCTTTCCCTCATCTCAGGACAATTCATCCCAGAATTCCTACCTCTCTTCCTCGTGCTATTCAGTTAGTCCTCAGAAAACATGGAGAGGGGCATGGGAGGAGCCTCTGGGTCTGGGTGGTGGTGGTGATGTCAGACAGGAGTGAATGGTGAAGTGACCAGAACAGGGCATACTGTGTGCAGACACGGTGGACGCTGAAGTGGGCATGGAGGTGTCTGTGCAACAGGATTTCTCCCCGGAGCTCCATGACAACACTTCTAAGGCCTACTTGGATTTCAGCAACACCTTCAGGAATCAGGTGAGGGGTAGGGGAGGGGAATCAAAGGTCCTCTTCTGGAACTGAGCTTGGGAACCTGAGTGCCCCCCAGGTCTGGAGATTCAGATGTGAGCCCAGGGATCTTTGGCATTTCAGATGCAGAAGATTTACCAAAATGTGCAGGGCTTCAAGGAAGTGAAGATCCTGTCTCTGAGGTAGGAGACCCTTCTGGGGCCAGGGAGGGAGTGTTAGGTCGGGGCAAGGGGTGTGAAAAAAGGCTGGAGAAGCCATCCCTTGCTTTTGGGATTTCATAAAGAGAGGGGTAGAGTGAGTATGCAAGGGAATCACTCCATGGGGGACTCTGGCGATCATTTTCTAGGGTCATTTCTCTGTAAGAGGGATGCAACCCTACCTTTTTGAGCACAGTGGAAGGAGAGGGATTGCATGAGACATGCAGTGAAGTGGTACCTGTGGACTAGTGGGACACCTGGTGTCTGAACTGCAGTTGATGTCTCTCTGGCTGGCACCTGGTCTGCTGGGTGGGTCAGCATGAGGGAGGCAGAGACCCCACGATGGTAATGCAAGAGAAACGCAATCATTTCTTGTCCCACCTTCTCAGGCTGATGACCTGAGGGAGGTTCTTCTGTGGCAGCCACTTCTGAACATAATGTGTCTGGAATCGTAACTCATTGCCTCTGTCCCCTTTCCCCCCAACACCCATGCACCTGTGGTTGGTCCTGGAGGTGTCCTACTAAGGATCTATGTGTCCCAGGCCTGGGCACCTTTTAAAATCCCCTGACCCCCTCGACCCCCTCAGGAGTGGCAGCATCGTGGTGGACTACTTGGTGCTGCTAGAGTTGCCCTTCAGTGGCCAGCTGGAGAGCGAGTACGATCAGATGAAAACAGCCCTGGTGGAGAAGCTCCAGAACGTCAGCCAGGACCAGGACAGCTGTCAGAATAACCAGTGTGAGTGGAGGCTGCGGGCCTCGGGCGGGGGGGAGGAGTCAGGTCACAGCCACTATTCCAGCCTGCTTTAGCTCAGACAGAGGCCTCCTGTGGTATCTCCAGAAGGTTGGGAGAAGGGACACAGGTCCACAGACAATTGAGTGAAGGATGGGGCTAAGGACGGGCCTGCCAGAACCTGGGTGCTGGACAAGAGACTCCCCCGCCCACAGCTCTCAAGGTTTCCAGGATGACTGAGGACCCCTGATTCTTCAGGGGAGATGCAGCCCAATGGAGGCTTCTCTTGCAGCCCATCCACACCGCCCCCATACTGACAGAACCCTTGCTGCCCCTCCCTGTGCTTTGTCCTGCTTCCCTGTCCCTGACTTCTTGAACACCCCCTCCAATCCCACCTATGCCTGTGTCCCTCCAGCCCTGTGTTTTAAGCCTGACTCCATCAAGGTGAACAACAACACCAAGACCGAGCTGAGCCCGGAAGGTGAGGGGACGGTAAAGGGCTGAGTGGCCCCAGGAGAACATGACCCCTTCCACCAGGGACATCTACCCATTGAAATTCCCTGGTGAAGAGGGGGAGACCTTTTGGGGAGGCAGGTGATGTGGCCCAGTAGGGCTGCCCTTCCTGAGGCAGCAGGGAAGGTGAGGAGAGGGTGAAGGTCCTGGCGACCTGCTCTCCCCTCCTTTAATCCCAAGGTCTACCTTATGACACCCCACCCTCGGAAATGTAGTCCTTCCCATCCATTTTCAGAGGCATTATAACCCCGCACCTGAGTACAGTGGATGAGGTCCCTGTCTCTCTGCACCCCCTACCCAACCCACAGCCATCTGTCGGCGCGCGGCTGCCCAGGGTTATGAGGATTTCTACTTCCCCTTGGTGGAGGAGAACCGGCTCCGCTGCGTCACCAAATGCACGCCGGGAGTGAAGGGTGCCATCGACTGCAACCAGGGCCAGTGCCTTCTAGAGAAAAGTGGTCCTGCTTGCCGGTGAGGCTCCGCCCACAGCCCGCCGCCTTCAAGCCGACCCCCCGCCCACCCAGGCCCCGCCCCTGGATGCCCCTCTCCCTCGCCCTAGGGCGGACCCCACCCCGGAAGTGTTGAGGGAGTGTGACCTGTGCTGCCCTCCTCCAGCTGCTTTTCCACCGACACTCACTGGTTCTCTGGCCCGCGCTGCGAGGTGGCAGTCGCCTGGAAGACTCTGGTCGGAGGCCTCGCGGGGGCTGCTGCGCTGCTGTTGCTGCTGGTGGCGCTCAGCGTCTTCCTGCGCTCCCAGAGGAGGCGCGGCCAAAGCCGAGGCTGGTGAGCGCTCTGGGGGTAGGCGTGAGGGCGGCAAAGGGTTCCGAGACTGAGCAGCCTTAACCTGACCACGTGACACCTCGACCCAGGTCCTGGGAAGACGACGACAGGAAATGGTTTGAGATGTGGGATGAGGACACTGTGGGGACTTTTACAAACTTGGGCTTCCAGGACGACGGAACAGGTAAGTCCTGCCTCCTGGGAAGGTGGGCAGGGGGAACCAGTGGGAACCACTGTATGCGTCCTGGGCAGGACCCAACGACCTCCCTTGCCTGAGACAGGCATACACCTCGCGCCATGAAGCTTACGTTGCCGCTTGCCTGCGCCCCTCCGGAGGAAGGCCAGTGTCCTGCACAGACCCTCCCCGCAGGCACAGGCCCACAGGAGCGCCCTGGGCCCTGCCTAACTCTCGTTTCCTCCCTCCCCGTTTTTCTATCCCTTCCTCTCTTCGTATTCTCTAGTCAAGGAGAAAGACGTCCACGTGGCCTTGGAGAACGTGGACACCAGTGTGAGGGTGAGGAGGCAAATGGGGGCTGGATGGTAAGGAGCTCCCCCAGGTCCAGGTCCACCTGCCCTTTCCCTCCTACACCCTCCCCGCCCAGGGTAGGGGGCTGAGCTAGGACCAGAAGGCAGTGACCTCACAGCCAGTCTGAGCAGGGTGGCTCCCTCTTCTCACTCCCTCTCTCACACGCTCTGTGGCAGGTACACACCAAGAGACCTGAGGTGTCCTCACTGTGAGCCCTGCACTACTCCCTCTACCCTGCCCAGCCGGAATGAACCATCTATACTGCGTCCATTTCAAGAGATGGCCCAGGTCTCATGCAGCGCGGTCTCCTGGTTTCCTTGGCAAAATCAGGCTGTTCTTTGGCCCGTGTCCTTCTCGCAACTTGGGTGAAACCCACCTGAAGACCCAGTTCAGATTTAGGCTCTTCCACTCCGGAACCTTGGGCAAGTCAGTAACTTCTCTGAACCTGTGGAATAGGTATAGCATACTTGTTCTGATACCTTGTATAGTTGTGAAAACCAGAAGTGTTCGGTCAATTCTCTGTCCCAGTGCACCTTCCTGTGTCAGCCCTCATGCTTGGATGGCCTCTGTCAGATCTCCAGACCCCACAGTCTTCTCTGGGTCTCAGGCCTTAGTCTCTACACTGTGCACATCCCGACCGCCTGTTCCTCACCCTACACCTAAAGCTGGCCTGCAGCCCATCCCAACCTCTGCTTATGTAATTCCCTGCCATACTCCTTGCTCTCATTCCTTATATTTTCTTCCCCTTTGAACCCACATTTTAAACTACTGCCCCCTCACATCCCAGGCCCCATCCCTGATCTCCCCAGTGTCCATATTCTCCCTTTCCCTATCCTTGTACCCTCAGCTCTGAGTCCTTCCTCCCCACTCTAGTGCCCCGGTCCTAAATCCTCCTTGTCCCATACCCCTCATCCTAGCTCGGTACACATGCCCCAGCTGTGTTCCCCAGGCCCTGGTCCTCTATTCTGAGGCTCCATCCCTTCCTCTCATCCCCAGAAGCCCTGGATCCCTGTGGGTGGAGGGCGGGATATAGGTTGTCCCAGGTCCTCAAGGACGGGGGGAAGTGGGGCCTGAGATGGAGAACCAGGCCCCACTTCCCCTCCCACCCCTCCCGTACCGCCTCACCCCTCTTCCACCCCCTTTGCGTCT
>NW_017731457.1:4274100-4275094 GCF_001890085.2 Hipposideros armiger | reverse complement strand
CATCACCCAGGACAACTTCAACCACTGCCCATTTGACGTTACCGTCTATATCTTCAAGCAAGTTGACAAACCCCACCTCAACCACTATTGGGATTTCAGAGACACCTGTGGCCACCACTCAGACGCCCACCACTATTACTTCACCCAGTACTTCTTCAACCCCTACTCAGGTGACCGCACATTCTATATCTTCAAGCAAGTTCACAAGCCCCACCTCAACCACTATTGGTACTGCAGAGCCACCAGTGGCCACCACTCACACTCCCACCACTACTACATCACCCAGGACAACTTCAACAACTGCCCATATGACGTTACCGTGTATATCTTCAAGCAAGTTGACAAACCCCACCTCAACCAGTTTTGTGACTTCAGAGACACCTGTGGCCTCCACTCAGACTCCTAGCAATATTACATCACCCAGGACAACTTCAACCACTGCCCATTTGACGTTCCCGTCTATATCTTCAAGCAAGTTGACAATCGCCACCTCAATCACATTCGGGACTTCTGAGACTCCTGTGGCCACCACTCAGACTCCCACAACTACTATGTCACGCAGGACAACTACAACCACTGCTCAGGTGTCTACACAGTCTATATATTCAAGCAAGGTGACAAGCCTCTCCTCAACCACTATTCGGACTTCAGAAACACCTGTGAACACCACTAAGACTCCCACCACTATTACCGCGTCCAGGACAACTTCAACCACGACTCAGATGACCACACAGTCTATATCGACCAGCACTGCAGGTTAGGCCTTCTTCTTCCCCTGCAAAATTCTCATGTTACCAAGGTCAGGTCCTATCCTGAACTTACCTTTCTTCCTTTGTTGTGCAGGCACCTGCGACAATGGTGGCACCTGGACACAGGGCCACTGCCTCTGCCTCTCGGGATTCTCTGGGGACCGCTGTGAGCTCCAGGAGATCAGGTGCCAGAACGGGGGTCAATGGGATGGCCTCAAGTGCCGTTGTCCCACAACCTTCTATGG
>NW_017731457.1:4268591-4269660 GCF_001890085.2 Hipposideros armiger | reverse complement strand
TTCTTGACATCAGGAGCTTAGGGCTGGGTCAGGGAGGTGGGTCACCCAGGCTGGGTCAGCTGTCATTTCCACGGATGGGTAAGCTGGGTCTCCCCATAGACCTTGAGCCTTGAGCCTCTCAAGCCTGGGTGGCAGATATACTCACATCGGGGCCTGCCATGCCTGGGGCATGGGCCCTTCTCTTCTCACTCTTCTGGGCAGGCCGGCTGGACTGGAGCTGAGGATGTTCGGGGCTGACAGCATGGGGTTCTTTGGGAAAGGTCCGTGGGAACTTTGCCCAGGACAGGAGAGGGACTGGCAAGTGGTCAGGGGTGGTCAGGAGACTAGGACCATAAGGCCTCAGGTGTGAATGGACCCCCAGCCCGGAGCAAGGTGGTGGTTGGAGGCCCTGGGGAAGGTATGCACTACTTTGGAAGGGGCCAGCTTGAGGTGGATGATGGGGAAGGAAGACTGGAGGAAAGAGGGGCCTGTTGGAGGGACGGGGTGGAGGATCCTTCTCTCGCTCTGGCCTTTTGCTGGCAGCTGCTTCCAAGGTTTGTCACCCCCTCCCTCCATAGTCACTCTCTCCCTGGCATTTCTTGGCCCTTGCCTCTTGGCAACCATCACACACTCACACCTCTGGCTTCCTGTCCCTCTCTGGCTCTGCCCCACCTTTCACTCTGGCTCCCTGGAAAGATCCTGGCTCTGGGCAGTCAGCTCTCCAGGAGTTAGAGGGGAGTAGGGATGACAGACTGCCCTTTGGCGAACTCCCTGTGGTGACTGTGTGCCACCCACCCAGCCCTATCACCGCACTCCCGCCCTGGGCCAGGTGCCTTCCCCAAGGCAAAGGTTCTGGGGGTCCTTGTTATAGCTGATCCCTCCCTGTGTGGCGCCCATGTTTTGGTCCCTCCTGATGGGGGAAGATCCTGCTGCCAGGGCCCTGCTCTCCGGGAGATGCTGGTGATCCGGATCCTACTGCTGGCGCTCTGGCTCTGGGTGCCCACCACTGCCACAACGACACTGGTAGGTGAGACCTGCCTGGCGCTCCCTGGTGGTCCTGGCATGTGCTGGCCTCAGGCAGGGCTGCAGG
>NW_017731457.1:4256890-4263771 GCF_001890085.2 Hipposideros armiger | reverse complement strand
TGTCAAATCTCTCTTCTTTCTTTTATAAGGACACCAGTATTTGGATTTAGGACCCATGCTAAATCCAGGATGATCTGATCTTGAGACAAATAAAAGGAAGAAAAATCTTGCTTAGCTTTACGACTCAGATAAACATTGTTAACATTTTGATCTATTTCTGAATATGTATTTAGATTTATTCTATGGGCAGTTCATATTTTAATAGCTGATCAATATTCCATTCTGTGGAATGCCGTAGTCATCTAACTTGTCTCCCATTCTTTATTTCTTGGACACGTTCACCCTACTTTTTCACTATAACAAATAATGATGTATACAAATTTTTTTATCTACACCAGATTACTTTATTTTAGCATCAGTAACTAGAAATGGAATAATTAAAATGGTATGACTCTGTCTGTGGTCCCTGATGCATATTTTCAAATCTTCCTTTAGAAATATGATACCAAGCTTACCTCCATCAGCATCATATGAAAATGCCCCAACCAACACTAGCTATTATTATAATCTAACATCACTGAGGGGGATGCAATTTGATAGGTAAAAATCAATAGTATCTTGCTTTGTTTTGACTTTCTGTGCTTACTGGTGAAGTTGATTTACTATTTTCTTCTCCTAAGTTTATTGGCCATTTGAGTTTCTTTCTTTGGAGAATGTCTGTGCCTTTCTGTGCTCAGCTTCCTAGTGGAGCCTCCCTGACCCTGGAGGTTGACTTGGAGAAGGAAGCACAGGCTCACCTGCTCTCCCACATCCTTTGAGGATGCCATTGCCACCAGAATGTTGGACTGGGAGGGGTCGGAAGCTTTTCACCGAGGACACTGTTCAAGGCAGCGATTCTTTGTCCCTCCCAGGAGTGAGTGAAAGCCTCAGGCACTGGAGGGGTTGCTTACCTGGAGGGTGAGGAGTGAAGCAGAGCCTTTATCTTGGAACTTCCACTGAGACAGTGATCAGGAAAGAATGGCAGAAGTGAGGAGAAGGATGAGTACAAGGTGGCGGTGTCTTGGGACCTGAAGGAAATGTGAGATTCTAGAGAAGCAAGGAAGGGCAGCCTGGCGAGATGGACAGGGACTTCGGTCCTCAGAGCTCGTGGGTGTGACCTGAGAGGCAACTGTCTTAGAGATGTGGATGGTGAAGGACAGACTGGTAACAACATGGAGTAAGTGGTATGAATCCAGGAATAAAGACAAAGAGAGAAGGATGTCCAGAGTCTATCCAGAGTGTTCCAGCCTTCGTTGGGGACCCAGGTGGCCCACTATGTTGCTGCCATGGCCTCATCGATCTCCCTGCCTCTGCTCCCACTGCTTTCAGTCCAGGGCTCTGCTTCTAAGACATCATTAAGATCATGGTGTTTTGCTGGACATTTTTTTTTTTTTTAGCTGAGCCATCTTGCTACCTGTTGGCAACTCAGCGGCTGCTCAGCTCGGGCTGGACTCGAACCGCTGTTGCTCAGAGCTCAAACTCTTGAGCGAGCTCTTAACCAACGGAGCCACTTGGCCGGCCCTTTTGCTGGACATTCTTAACTGCTGCTCGGTCAGGTCCAGAGCTGGCTCTACCTCGCCAGCCTTCCCTCTGCCCTTTCCCGTCTCTCAGTGTCCAGCTGCACCCCAAGTGCACACTCTGGGCCTCTACACGTACTGTTTCTTCAGCTTGAGAACTACTCCTTCCTTTCTCTACTCTCCAAAGCCTTTCCTTGTGCCAAAAATAAAAGCCACCTTTAGGTTGTGCTTGGATTCTATTATAACTTACCAGCTGGCTGAACTAAGAAAGTATTTAGCTCTCCTGTCCCGGAGACCGGTGGGTCCGGGACTCCCATCCATGCCGGTGCGGGCGCCGGCATGTGGCTGTGGGAGGAACAGGGGGGCCTCCTGGGCCCCTTCTTCTTGCTGCTGCTGCTACTGCTGGTGACGCGCAGCCCCTTCAATGCCTGCCTCTTCACCAGCAGCCTCTACCTTCTGCTACGCCTCTTCAGCTTTGAGCCTCTGCCCTCCCGCAGGGCCCTGGAGGTGCTCAAGCCCCGGGACCGCGTCTCCGCCATTGCCCACCACGGCGGCAGCCACGATGCCCCCGAAAACACACTGGCGGCCATTCGGCAGGCAGCTAAGAATGGAGCAGCAGGCGTGGAGCTGGACGTTGAGTTTACTTTGGACCGGGTGCTTGTCTTAATGCACGATAACATGGTAGATAGGACGACAGATGGCACTAGTCGACTTTGTGATTTGACATTTGAACAAATTAGGAAGCTTAATCCTGCCGCAAATCACAGATTAAGGAATGATTTCCCTGATGAAAAGATCCCCACCCTGAGGGAAGCTGTGGCAGAGTGCCTAAACCATAACCTCACAATCTTCTTTGACGTCAAGGGCCACGCAAATAAGGCTACTGATACGCTAAAGAAAATATATATGGAGTTTCCTCAACTTTATAATAATAGCATGGTCTGCTCTTTCTTGCCAGAAGTTATCTATAAGATGAGACAGACAGATCCGAATGTAGTGACGGCATTAACTCACAGACCTTGGAGCCTGAGCCATACAGGAGATGGGAAACCACGCTATGACACTTTATGGAGACACACCATGTTCGTGGTAATGGACATTTTGCTTGATTGGAGCCTGCATAATGTCTTGTGGTACCTGTGTGGAATTTCAGCTTTCCTCATGCAAAAGGATTTTGTATCCCCGACCTACTTGAGGAAGTGGTCAGCTAAAGGCATTCACGTTGTTGGTTGGACTATTAATAGCTTTGATGAAAAAAGTTACTACGAGTCCCATCTTGGTGCCAGCTATATCACCGACAGCATGTTGGAAGACTGTGAACCTCATTTCTAGACTTTTCCCCAAGGAATGAACCATGGGTACTGACACTGCCTACTGGCCTCACGCCAGGGATATTGAAATGCCCTTTGTGCTAGCCCAACCCCTGGGCGATCCGGTGGCCCACACAAACAATGGTAGGTGATGGCATCTTTATCCGAACCACAGCAAAACCCAGCGTTGCCACCATGCTCCATGGAGCGCCCAAGTTCAACACCATTGCTCTTAAAAACCTGGGTCTGCAGAAAGGCACTGCAGCTCTGCCCAGAGCCAGCTGAGGCCTACACCGAGACCCAGTGCGGATAAGCACAGATCGAGCTGTGCAACATGCAGATGCAAACGCATGGGAAATGCATGATCACTCAGAGTTGACATTTTAAAACTTGACACACTTATGTAATGTACTTATTTAAAATATTTATATTCAGGTACGTTATCAATGTACTATAGACGTCCAAGTTGTGACTGTACTAATAAAATCATTAAAAGGAGCACAAAGGGAAAAAAGAAAGTATTTAATCCTCAGAACCTCAGTTCATGTGTAAAACAGAAATATTAATATCAACCACACAGGATTGCATTAAATAACTAAGACAAAGCATCTGACAGAATTTCCAGTACACATTCATCATCTACTTCAGGACTGCTCATTGAGCACCTGCTCAGGGTCAGGCTGAATGGGGCGGGAATGTTCCCGCCTCTCCCAAACACTCTCTGTTTTCAGAGAGAGGTGAAGGCGCTTCATAAGCAATAACATCCACAATCATTGAGTAACAGTTGTGATGGGGCAAGTACATGAATCTGATAGGTGGCCAATAAGTGCTACCTCTCCTCACCCCTATTCATTCTTTGTGATTCAGTTAGGGACGTGATCATAAACTGCCTTTAAATGCCTCTTCGTTGTTTGACCTGTCTATTTTTATAAATTAAAAAGTCCAATAAAATTTATAATGCTTAAATCCATGAAACTCCTTTTTAAAGAAGAAGGAGAGAAAATAAAAACTCAGATATTACTGTTTTTTTGAAGCTTCCCTCAACAAGAAAGGCAGAAGGGCTGTCCCCTCCCTACCCTCAGCCCCGTTGGCTCCCACTCTCCCTTCACGTGGGCCTCAACTACCCCTACATTGCATTGGGGACCAGGAGTCCATCAAGGGGTAGGAACTCATTTGTCTTTGATCCTCAGGACTGGAGGTCACAAATAACTTGTTGGATAAAAGCCTGGACATGTGGGCTGCAGAGCTGCGAAGTGGCTTTCCTGTGGGTGCATGAAGGTAGGGAGGCTGCAGACTGTGGTTGCCTTTGGGTGAGATACAGAGGGGGATTCCAAGGGGCAAGCGGAGGAGGTGCCCTCAGGGGCCAGGAGGGCAGAGTGGCGCTTCGCTCAAGCAGGAGAAGGCAGCTCAGGTCCTACTGCCCGGCTTGGGTTCACTCTCTGCCACCCTCTGCTTTGGGTTGATCAGAGCCTCCAAATGCATTTTCTTCCTGATCCTTCTCATTATCACGACTCAAAGATGCCCCCATCGCTATCTTTGGCATCCTCCCCAGCTCAGCCCCTCTGCTTCCACCACGCTGAATTAGACCAAACCTAACTCGGAGACAAGAAGATTGGGCAAAACAAATGTATCTACTGACTTACAAACAACCAAGCAATCCTTTCAATTTGTTTTCATTAGTTTAGAATCCCAAAGACCTTAACCTTTATGGCACCTTCCACTGAACTGCATTAATCAACCATTTGATGGTGTTCTTCCCCTAATGTTTTGACGGTAGTCTGCAAAGCCAGAGATCCAGAACTGTTGATGTGGATGACATGTCTCCACTAATTTTTCATTTTCTGCCTACCTTGGCTGGTCCAGCTCCTGGCCTTGCCCTGTGACTCTCTCTATCAGGACCCTGTGAAAATGGGGGCATCTAGGACAGTGGAGAGTGCCGCTACCATGGTGGCCTCCATGGTCCCCTCTGCCAGTGGCCAAGGTCCATCCTCCTGAGAGATGAGAAAGATTCAGGGCATCTTTGGGGAGGAGTGGGGGGCTGAGAGGAGGGACAAGAGGCCACATGCCCTGTCCTCTCAAGAAAGTCCCCTATACACCAGCCTGTAGAATATCTAATAACCCTAGATTTATGGGACTATTGTCAGAAAGATTCTTTTCATACCGGGTCTTACTCATCTCACTGGCAGGGCGAAGAGAAGCCAGGAACTATGGTCCCTTCTTAAATAGGAAAAGAGGGTTCTACATGTGCAGTCACATGTTCTAAGTGGCACGGAGAAGACAAGTCCTCCAGTCCCAGGGTGCAGGCTCAGTGCTCTCCCTGTTTGACAACTGTGTCCCATTGTCCCATGGTGGAGGAGGACCTCACCTGGGCAGGCTGTGAGGGCCACAGGATGGCCAGGTAGAGGTGGGAGTATGCCGGGAAGAGTGGCTAGCCCTTGAATAAATATATCTGGAGACAAAAAAGGACAGAGGGTGAATTATGCATGGAATTGGACCTTAGCTCTCCTACTCCTCCTGACTAGATGGGAACTGCTAGGATAGAGAGGAATCTCAGATGTAAAGAAGAGCAGAGAAGAGAGACTTGTCAGACTAAGTATCAGCCAGATGATGGAAGGTGAGTGTGTAGTCTGCAAATCACAGAGTGCAAGGAGCAAAAGGAATGCTAATGGGACATTAGTATGAGTGCAACTATCTGCTTGAATTTATACCAGAGCGCCTAAATAAATGAACATGTCCCAGTGTGCTCAGGGAGAAATGTGCAGGCAATATTGGGCAGAAATATGTATTTCTACACAATGATACAGATTTGTCAAAATTCTTAGCCATATGACTAGCAATTCAAGTTGTCAATCACAATGCTCCTTCCCCCCCCCCTTCCTGCCAATTCTCTAGTAACACCTCGCCCTCTAGACAAACTATAATATTCTACAGAAGAGACCAAGGTCTAGATCACCACTGGTAAACTATCCAAATCTACAGGTTCCCCTGACACTTCCTATATCCCTGAAAAGTAAAGCCCTGTTTCGGTATCATGGGCTGACCGTCTATCTTCCATCTATCACTAAACTCAATGACAAATTCACTGACCACAGCATCATCTCTGATTCTTCTCAACCCACAGAGTCATCTTCAACCACCCTTACTGAGAATGTGTCTACATCAAGTTCCAGTGACTCCTTTACGTCTTCTGGTGGCGAAGGACCCTCAGTCACATTTACTACTGTGGAATCCACAGTCTCCACAACCATCTCAGAGTCATTGAAATACAGTCTCTTCCTACAACACAAGTTCTACTCGCTCAAGTTCCAACATATTTTCTACCAATTCCCCGGCCATTGGACACAGTGCTACAACTCATACTGGATTACCCTCTGTCTTCACAACCTTGCCTGATTTGCCCAAATCAAACCTTTCCTCTGGAATCTTGTCTACCACAAATGATGGAAGTGCTGCATCCTCTTCAAGCCCTGGCCATGTATTTACCACCTGTGTTGTCTCAGCATGGTGAACCAAAATCCCCATGGACCGATCTACTGTCTTTATAGGCATCCCTGATTCGTCAAAACGTACAACTACCTCAGATAGCACCATTACCAAAGAGGATAGAATTTCCGATTCCACATCCAACCCAGGTGAATTTTTTTTACCACTTCTGGTGGACTAAATAACATCTTTTCCTTAAGGACCCACTTTCTACACAACAAGCTCAGAAGTGTACACATCAACATTTTCTACCTACTCTTCCTACAGCATAGACAATGCAAGTCCTACTTTTCCATCAAGGCCCAGTGAGCTCTCTATCTTCAGTGTGGCCTCGGAAGAAACAGACATGACTCTCAGAGGCAATTGAAGCCTCCTTTACAAAATCTGAAGGACCTTCCACTACAGGTGATTATTAAGAAACACCCACATCCTTTACTGTGGAATCCACTGTCTCCACAATCTCCTCAGATGCATCAAATCCAGTAGTTCCACATGGTACCTTCTATACTACTGAGAATGTAAGTCATTCTTCCCCGCCTGGTCCTGGTGATTTAATTTTCACTGTTGCCTTACAGCTACCTCCACGACTGCC
>NW_017731457.1:4244227-4256695 GCF_001890085.2 Hipposideros armiger | reverse complement strand
ATCTCCCTTTATTTGTATAGGACACAGCACAATGGCACTGTCCTGGGGGTTGTGCAAGCTGTATGAAAGCATAGTACATGTTGGAATACAATGGGAGCTGGTTAATGGAAAACAGCCTTAAGGCATATAGCACACGGATCTTTGAGTAATTCAGTTTCTCTTCCTTTGAAATTTTCTCAATAAAAGCCATTCGAAGACCCCATTCAGGGCTCAGTCTTCCAGGCTGGGTCCCTTGGTCTCGCTCTTATCTGACTTTTGTCTCTAGTGTACTTATTCAATCTGCATCACCCCTCTCCTGTCCCATTTGCCCTTGCCACGCAGGACGTGACATCTCACCACCGTGTTCTCTGGGCAAACAGCCACAGCCCTTCTCAAAGCATCCACTGTCTGTACAGCCATTTCTGATTTGTCTCACCTCACTGATTCAGCTGTCACCTCCTGTACTACTGTCAATGGAAGTCCTCTTTCCACATGAAGCTCTGGTGAATTAATCCTCTACCACCTTTGTCTTTGGACAAACAGCCACAGTTTTCATGAAAAAGCTAACTGTCTACACCACTGTTTCTGATTTGTTCAGTCCCCCAGACTCTACGGTGCTCCCAGGAGCCCCTCCCAGTTCTGGGCTGATGTTGTCACCAGCCTCGATGTCCCCATCTGAGCTTGTTCGCAGGCCCAGCTGCATCTGGGGTTGGTCCAAGACCCTAATAGTCTTGGCTTAGCATGGAGGGCATGGTATAGAAAAAAGGGGAGGCTGGCTATCTCCAGGGGCAGAGAGCAGCATCTCTGCTTTTTCTTTTCCACCCTTGGCAGGCTCCACAGTTCTGTGCTTCAATGAGGAGGTCACCACCATGAGCGAGACTGTGAAGCTGGGTTTCGACCTGTAGGATAAGCAGCTCCATGAAGTGGTGGGCGTGGGGGAGTAAAGTGTGGGCGGTAAACATGGGGACTATGGGAGCGTTAACCAGGCTAGCGCTTGCTGTCCACCCCATCACCACCAGAGCAGTGCACTCAGGAGGCTGCAAAGGACTATGCCCAATTCTACAATGTGGATCAGGTGGACGGGAAGCTGGCCTGCATGACCACGTGCACCTTGTGGATGAAGGTGAAACTAAACTGTCACCAGGGCAAGTGCCAGCTGCAGTGAAGTGGCCCCCGCTGCCTGTGAGTGTCTGGCCCCTCTTAGCTCAGTGCCCACCTTCTTTTGTGGTAGGGCTGCACCCTCCCCCATAGTCATCCAAGAAGGCAAGGTTGGGGTGGGCAGAGCTCACAAGGTACCACCTCCCTTTTCCTCTACATCCTTCTTTCTCATACCTGGGTCTCCCATCACCCCCACCCCACCAGAGGGAAGGGGAGGCACAGATTGTAGACATGAGCATCCTAGGACTGAGCAAGCCCCCGAAGAAGTTCCAGTTATTTCCAAATCCATATCTATATATCTGTATCTATTATTCATTCCCCTATGTCATCTCAGCCATGGTGTCATTATCACTTGTAGCTATAGCTGGGCGGTAAGTTCAGGAGACCATAAATTAAAGTCCCTCGTACAGAACGTAATAACAGGCTCATCAAGGTGCCAGCTATTTAGAGATTAGATGGGTAAATGTCATTAGGACAAGGCACTTGACACTCTCAGACTCTGAATTCCTGCTCTGCAGTCCTGGGGCCCCCTTAACCCTGTCCCTCCCCTTAGCCCTAGGGAGTCGGGAGTCGGGGGGTGGGGGGACACCCAGCACCTACCCTCAGAGGGAGAGCTGGTTTTCTGTGCTTTGACATTTTTTTTCTTTTGGGAGACTGGGTGTGCGGGATGCTGGGGGGCTGCCCTGAGATTGCATGTGTAGCCCCAGACATTCAACCTCAGGCCCACAGTGGTGCTGGGGAGAGACCTGGGAATGGAGTGCCAGCAAGAGCCTGATGCACGGCAGTGTGGGGGCCGTGCTGGTGCTGCTAGCAGTAGGTGGTTGTCCTGACCGTTCCCTTCAGCCCATCTCAGAGGAAACTACACAAGTAAGCTCTGGGGTCAGGCCCAGAGAGGGGACCACAGTTGGAATACTCCAAGGCACTGCTCCTAGCTCAGCAGCGTGACATCATCCAAGGCCCAGGGGAAGCCCAGCCCCTCCCAGCTCTGGGTACACAAAGGGCAGCCTGCTGGTCTGATAAGGTATATCCATTTGGCAGAGAAATGGAAACTAACATTTACGTACTGACACTGGATCATGTAACAAAATCACCTGGTGTTTGTAATCACCTTGGCTGTCCACAGAGCAACAGCTGCGCTAGGACACTGGGAATGTGCTGTCTGGTTTCACTTTCCCCAGCTGTGAAATGGATAAGACTTACCTGGGAAGGTTGCCATGAAATGATGCCCAGCACAGGCTCTTGCCAGCAGTTGGCAAAGGGAGCCACTCTGACTCTAGTCCAGCGTCCCCATCTCACAGATGGGGAAATCAAGGTCCCCTGAGAGGAGTGAAGGGAGGGCCTTGGTGAAGTCCCCAGGCATGCTCTTTGTTTTGGGCAGCCCCTCTCTGACTCAGGGGTTGGCCATGGGTAGCCCCTTCTGGAAGCCGAGTATCAGGGCTCGCTGAGCCCCCTCCTCTGCCTCCCTGCCACCAGCTGGTCACTGTATTTCTTTTTTTTTTTTTTAAGATTTTTTTTTATTGGGGAATTGGGGGGATGGGAACAGTGCTGGGGAACTGGGGGAAGGGGAACATACAAGTTGCTGTCATTTTTGTTCTTCAATCTAGTTGTGGAGGATGTTGCTTCACTGGCCCAAGTTGGCACCGTCATTGCGCTCTTCCCTGGTGAGGCAGATCAGTCGCCGGCTTCTGGAAGGCCGCTCACTGCAGCTGCTGGCTGCTCACGCTGGCTGCTGGCTACACACGGTAGCCCATGGCAACCCACTGCCATAGGGACTGCAGCCTACGCTGTCGCCGGCGACTCATGGGCAGCCCAGCTCCAGGTTGAGCTGTTGTTCAGCATCTTAGCTGTGGAGGGCAGTGTCACTCGCCCTCATATGTGGGATCCGAACCGGGGCCCTCTGGCATCCCAAGCGAGTTCTTAACCATCGCGCCACTTGGCCGGCCCTGCTCACTGTATTTCTATTGTCAGGCAAGAGTATAGCATGTCTCGCGAGTGGCAAAGAGAAACCATCCCTGGCAGTTTCCAGAACACAGGCATCTGGGAACGTACCTCTTGTCTGGGGAAAGGGTGGGGGCAAAGCTGGAGGGCAGAGAAAGGCCAAGAAGGCACCATGGCCAGAACCGGTGTGGCTGTGGGGGGCACGCGTCCTGCCCACCTATCCCACGTCTGCTGCAACAGCCAGCTCCTGGTGAGCCACCACGGGCAGCCACTCCTCCAGTCCATACACAGCCCATGCCCACCACTTTCCCTCTGCCATACCTTTGTGCCACTGCACCGCTGTCTGGAAGGTTCCCCTCGCCTGAGTCTCTGCACCCCTGAACCCCACCTACTCTGTTTCTGAGCTCAGCTTCAAGTGCAGCTCCTCCATGGGGCCTCCCATGTGTTCAGCCTCCTCTGGCTCCTAGAGTCCCTCGTGGACCCAGGCCCAGCTGCTGTGGAAAACCATCATGTCACGTCTCTCCACCCCTATCCCTGCCCCTGAGCATATTCTGCCTCCCCAGTTGTTCCTGAAAAACACTATGGAAGGGCTGCAGGGAGGGCTGAGAGCTGGTTCCTGCCCTGGGAGACCACCCCGGTGAGAACATCAGACATACACAGTGAGTGGGATGAATGGTCCATGCCCAGAAGTCTGCCAACCCACC
The DNA here is from genome assembly GCF_001890085.2 of Hipposideros armiger. Lineage (NCBI taxonomy): Eukaryota > Metazoa > Chordata > Mammalia > Chiroptera > Hipposideridae > Hipposideros > Hipposideros armiger. Next base: position 4,252,916 of record NW_017731457.1, on the reverse strand, counting down.
TGGGCAGAGAGGGTGTTGCTTGAGTCTCTGATTCACTGGTCATGGGGCAGTGCCTCCTAAGAGCTGGTGAGTAAGCTGTGTGCGCCCTGCTTCCATGAACAAAGAGCCCAGTGAGAAGCAAGGCCTTAGCCCAGTGAGGAGAAGGGAAAGGGCTTTGCTTAAAAAAAAGGCATGGAGGTGAGAAAGAGTATGGCGTGTGTGGAGACATAGGCAGGCCAGTGGACGTGAGGTTGGCAGAGCCAGTCATGGAGGTCTCTGTGGGCTGTGATGGGACCCACTGGAGGGGCTTTAAGGGAGCAGGCCAGACATGCATTTTGAGCAGCTCGTTTAGGTGGATTTGAGGGGACAGCACTAAGGTGGGGAGACCAAGGGAGTGGCTCCGCAGTAACACGGGTGAGGGATGATGAGGCCGAGTGGAAGCAGTGGGGACGGGGGTGCTGGGAGTGGACAGCACCAATGAACTGGGCAGGGCTTGTTGTTTTCAGGCCGAGGGAAGGAGAAGGCCTGGATGGTGTGGGGCACTATCTGAGAAGGGGCGCAAGAGGGAGAAACAGCAGGTGGGGCACGCTCAGTGGTGGGGGGCTGGTGGGTGCTGACAGAGGATGAGGCGCCACAGGCTTTGGCCTGTCTGAAACCTAGGGAGGCCTGTGGCCTGTGGGCAGAATGTGAGTGGGGGAAGGGAGGAAGGCACAGGCAGGGCCCCGGGACCACTGTGAAGGAGGCTGAGAAGGAATGGCCAGGGAGGTGCCCTTGGCCGGAGGCAGAGGAGGGAGTTACCTGCAGGACTGGGGAAGTAGGTGCTGAACTGATGCCAACTTGAATGAGAAGATTCTGGGCGCAGCTGGTTTCTGCCTGCCCTGGTTACTGTTGCTATGAGTGAGTGTGTACTAGTGACCCCTGATCAGTCCTGTCCTCCTGCTCCACCCTCACCCTAGTCACCCCTGTGTCCACTCATAGCCTGCACTTGCCATGGCCATGACTTTTGACCCCGAGGCATCTCAAGGGCTGCTGCTCTGGTTCCCTCCTGTTCCTGCCTCACACTGGGCCAGCTCCCCAGGCTCTAGAGTTGTCAAGACCCACCTCATAGATACCATATTTGCCGGCGTATAAGACGACTGGGCGTATAAGACGACCCCCTAACATTTCCACTCAAAATACAGAGTTTGTTATATACTCGCCGTATAAGACTACCCCCTCTTCCGCACACCTTCCACACACCAAATAAAAGGTAAAACAATATCAGATTTGATTTCAACATTTATATTTATATTCAAATACTTATGACATGCAGGAAAACTGTCACAAGGCTGTATGTAATCAAACATATACATAAATCGCGATTCGCGATTTTGCGCTATCATACTGGGTGTATGGTCGGCTGTGTGCGATTTTGCGAGTGTGGTAAAATCGCATAACAGCAAAATCGCATAACAGCCGAGCATACACCCAGCAGCGCTGCTGATGCCTGAACGGTATGTGGAATGAAGTGGGCGGGCATCGGGAGGCCACTATGGCACGGGGCAAGCACTATGGGCAGTCTATCTGAAGTGTACCTGGCGTATAAGACGACCCCCCACTTGGAGGCATATTTTTCAGGGCCAAAAAATCGTCTTATACGCCGGCAAATACGGTAAGCTGCAATGGTGGAAGGATGCATGGGCTGTGGGGTATGCAGTTTAGGGCACATGTGGGACTGACTCTTTAAGCTTCTTCCTTTCAGTGGAAAAAAATCCCCCTCGCTGTGTCTCTCTAGCCTCCCCCAAGCTCATTCTCATCCCAGTACCTCTCCCCACAGATCAGAATCTGAAGAAGGACAAATTCAGCCTTGAAAATGCCTATAGCCACTCTCAGCCCTCCCCAGAGGACGTTGACCCCACCACAGAGGTGACTCAGGGGCCCACTCCCAGCTAGGAGCTGCTCTCTGTTTCCCACCCCTGCCCCCTACCACCCTGGGCCTTCCAGAGAAGGATAGGGCACACTCGGTCCAGAATCAGGTCATTTCCACTGGACGTGGCCATTGCAGTGCCCCTTGGCCTCACCTCTCTCCCACCCCCCAGCTCCACATTCAGAGGCTCAGGGTGGTGATAACTGCTCAGTGAGTGGGACAAGGGCTTCCAACCCTCACCCAGATCTATATGACAAGACAGTGGTAGACCAAGAGCCCACCACAGGTCAAGAGGAAACAGATGTCAGGGCCCAAGGTGGTCAACTCAGACCTGCTGGACTTGGCCCTGGCCCCTGCTGTGAGCCCTTCTTTGCTCTCTCCTGCCTTCCATCCAGGAGTCCCAAGGCTGCCCAGACATCTTGCTCCTTCCATGGTGACTCCCCACTCTGGAATTCCCTACCAATGAGAGAGCAATTCTGAAGAGCAGAGTGTGGTATGCTTCCTCTCTTTCAGGGGCCTGATGCATGCCTGGGTTTCCGGGAAACTCCTTCCTGGGAGAGCACTCCTCCTCAGGTTGGGTGCCGCATCTGGACGTGTGGTGCTCTCGGCCCCTTCTTGTGCCCAAGGTGGAACACGGACGGAGTCCCTTGCCTGATCCAGGCCAGGCAGGGCCAGGACCTCCACTGCCCGAGGTGCCTGCTGCACATTGGTCTATGAGCAGATCCTGGGGAGGGAAGTGGACCTCTGGCCCAGGGAGTCAGGGATGGAAGCAAAGGAGTGAGCACTTGGCTCTGCTGACCTTGAGGGGATGCCAAGGTCACTCAGCTCATGGGGGCCTATGCTCACCTGCCAACTCACAGATTCCTGAGCTGCCAAACCCAAGAACTCTCAGCCATCCCAGGGTAGTGTGGCCAAGACATGCACCCCATGTCCTGGGGGGTTACCTACAGGTGTAGTAAAGAGGGCTTCAGCAGAGGGGTTAGAGGGTTTCTCGCAAGGGGCTGGAGTCAAGGGCAGGGCTCCCTTTTCCTCTCAAGCTCAGGTCCAGCCCTCTCTCCTCCATCCCCCACCTCCCTCCAGGGGTCTCCTCAGTTCTAGGCTGCTTCAGGCCCTGTGTCTGCCCCTCTGTTGGGGCACACCTACCCTGTTTTCCCGAAAATAAGACCTAGTCAGAAAATAAGCCGTAGCATGATTTTAGGTGTCAAAATATGGCACCTTGGCATACTGATTATTTTAAGCTGAAGGAGTTTGTGGAAAAGGCAACATTCTCCCTGAAGCAGGTCATAAAGCCCTCATGTGAGGGGTGCGTGCCCTCCATATCCTGGAGGAATCATGCTATGGCTTATTCTCCAGTTAGGTCTTATTTTCAGGGAAACACGGTATGTGCTGTCTGGCCAGGGAGGGGCTCCCCCTCCCTCTGCCCTTTGGCCTGTCATGAGTGAAGCTTCCAGACTGACTCAGATTCAGGCCTGCACCCGGATCTCCAATATCTCAGGGCTCAAAGGTCTCTGGGGCCTATTTATTTCTGACGTTCCTTGGCTGATGTTTATTTTGCTCATTCCTGCGAAAGTGGAGGGCAGGTGAGCTGCCCTCCGAACTCCGACGTCGAAACTGGTGACAATGATGCTCTGTCTGCTGCCTCTTGTCCTTCAGCTCCTGTCCCCTCATGCTACTGCTGAGAAGGGTAAGTGACCCTTGACCCCACTGCCCTCACAATCCCAGCCCCACAATCATCTCTGGGATCTGCCCATGCCCAAGGGAGGGCTGCTTCCTGGGGACACAGGTGGGGGTATTCTCTGCCCAGAAATCAGCCTCATGCCCCCCGTCTTCTCTTCTGCCATCTACAAAGAGATTTAGAGGAAGAGCCAGGGTTTTGGATCTCATTCATGTTAGCTCCTCTCAGCCTCAATTTCCTCTCCAAAAAGTGAGAGTAAGAACGCTGACTTGTCAGCGCTGGAGGATTAGATGGAATCCCCCAGGGCATGATCCCTGCCACATGACAGATGCTCAGCCAGTTAGGGTCTATACTTACCCCGTAAATGTGCCCCTCCCAACCCCCTTTCACCTCCCATCCTTGCACTAAACGCCCATGGTCTTCCTTACATAACACAAGACAAGTGCCTTCAATCTCTGCTTTCTCTAACTCTTGTCCTGCCCATTTCTGTATTACCCCACCCTGTCTCATTCATGCCCCAAGGATGTCACAGGCCCATCAGGTGTCCCAGAACCAGGAGAGGAGCCGCTGCTGTAGCCAAATTTGGGAGCCCCAGATTCTAATTCCTATCATGAAACTGCTGTTTCGCCATGGGCAACTCAGTTCATCTCTGGCCTGTTTCTCCCACTAGAGGACAAGGGTTGGGCTCTCTAGGGTTCTTTCAACTCAGCTGCTCTGCGGTCTATGACCATGGGGACTGCACTCAGGTTGGCAGAGGATGATAGCAGGTCCTTGTCTCTCTGCTCCTCCCTGCCCCTAGAGAAAGAGGGAGGGGAACCAAGGCAGAAACCAAACCATGGGCCTCAGGACTCCTAGCCTCTTGAAATATCATCCTGGGGTAGCCTAAGCAGGGACAGAAGGGGGCCTGGAGACAGAAGTGGGGGGTTCATACCAGGCCCTGTAGATGTCATTCAAACAGCCACGTCCTGGACTTTGTTCTGCCCTGAGCTTACAATGCTAGGAGTGGGGGCTCCTGGACCCCTGGCCCCAGACCCTAGCCAGCTCTCCTCCAAGGAGGAGATGGGGTGGGGGTGGGGGGATAAAGTACATCTGAGCATAATCCTGGAACTTGTATCCTCCTTGATCCAAACCCACCAATAGGAGGCAGAGCCCTCTTGGGGGCTAACCTGAGGGTCGATTGATGTAGTGAAGAGGATGGAGGGAGAAGGGGGAGGTGGGCTGGGGCAAGGTGGGCAGTGGCTTGTCTTGCTCTAAAGGCCTGGCTCACTGACCCGAACCCTGCCATCACTTGGCACAGACCCCGGTGTGACATTACCAGGAGCTGCTCTCTCTTTTTTCCCCCCAAGATTTTATTGGGGAATGGGGGCAAGGGAACAGCATTGGGGAATCATGGAAGGGGAACAGACAAGTTGCTGTCCTTTTGTTCTTCAGTCTAGTTGTGGAAGATGTCGCTTCACTGGCCCATGTTGGTATTATCATTGCGCTCTTCTAGGGTGAGACAGTCGCTCACCGGCCATTGGATGGCCTCTCACAGCGGCTCATGGCTGTTCTCGTCAGCTGCCGGCCACTCACGGTAGCTCATGGTAGCCCACTGCAGACCCACTGCAGACCCACTGCAGCCTACGCTGTCATCAGCTACTCACAGGCAGCCCAGCTCCAGGTAGAGCTGTTGTTCACTATCTTAGCCGTAGAGGGCGCAGTGTCACTGGCCCTCAATGTGGGATCTGAACCAGGACCCTGCTGCTCAGAGCTGGCGTCCCAAGCCAACTCTTAACCAACGCGCCACTCGGCCGACCCAGAGCTTCTCTCTTATTAGTAGTAAGAATGACACCCTCTCCCGGGGCCCTGTCTACCTTCTAGACTCTTAGTTCCTTATCTCTAATGGTGGCATTTTAGTTGGGAAAGGTCTTTCTGGCTCCTTCTCATCCCCTCACCCCCACCCCGCTCTCTCCTTTCTTTATCCCTGCTTATTCTTTCCCTGTCTGGCCCCTTTACCCCCTTCTCTCTCTCCCTCTCCTCCCCTTCTTCTTCTCCCTACCTCCCCCTCCCCACCCCTTGACCTCTTTCCACATTCTGTATGCTGTGGCTTATTACATCTTTAGCCTTAGCCTGCCCTCTGTGAAAGGGTGTTTTTCAGACTCTCCATCCTATTCTTTAGGATTCTGTGTTTCCTGCTCTGGGCCTGGCATTGACTGGTCTGTAGATCCCTGGCCAGTTTTGAGTGGCATTAGACTCCCCTCTCTAGGGACCCAGAACCACATCCCTCCTCAGGCTACTGGGCTGAGGATGCCAGGATGGAGCATGGGCCTCCTAGTGACCTCCACCTGGCTTTTCCTGGCAGACACACCCTCTCATCATTGCCCGGCCTCCTCCTTCCAGCAAACCCTGGTTATATTGCAATTCAACAAAGCACAATGTCCTCTCCACCCAGCCCAGCCCTGTCCAGTCTTGAGAAATGTCCTCACCTTCCACACCCAGTAGGAATGGGACCAAGGCCAGGATGCTCACTCATCTCTTTTTAACGTGTCTCTGCTCTTGCCACCCTCCTCTTGCAAACTTCTGTCCTGAGGACTTTCACCTTGTTTCCACCCTGTTTTCACCACATTTCAACTTGTTTCCACCACCATCCTACTTTTCCTCCTCCTCCTGAGAGAGTCTAAGGAACATATACTCAAGTACTTACCCTTCCCACTCCCCCACCCCTACCCCCAACCCGTCAATAAGGCCCACCTCCTCTGAGGAGTCTTCCTGGGTATCTCCAATAGCCTCTCCCCTCTAACCCATCCCTACAACCAGAGTTGACTAGAAAGAAAGTGCATGTAGATGCACCACCCATCTCTGCCTTCATCTTCACATGCTGTTTTCCCTGTGCACCTGTCTCTGTGTCCAAACCTCCCCCTTTTATATGACACCAGTCATATTGGATTAGGACCCCTTCTACTCCAGTGTAACCTCATTTTAGCTAATTGCATCTGCAATGACCCTATTTCCAAATAAGTTCACATTCTGTGGTGCTAGGGGTTAGAACTTCACCAGGCAAATTTGGGGATAGGGACACAATTCAACCTATAACAGAGGCAACAGGGGGTTTAAAGCATGGATGTAACCTGACACATGTGTTTTGAAGAGACGCCCCTAGCTGTGGTGTGGAGGACTGATTGGCCTGGAGACCGAGAGAGGAAGCAGGGAGAGGGAGCAGAAGGCCATGGCAGTAATCTGAGTGAGAATCAATGGCAGCGCTGACCCAATGGTTACAGGAGAAATGGAAAGAAGTAGACATGTTCAGGATACGCTCTGTAAGAAGCATCAGCAAGCCTTGTGGATGGAGTAGATGTGGGGACGAGAGGGAAACCGAACTAGGATGCATTCTGAGGAGGCGGGCTGCTTTCTGAGAGGGGTCCAGCAGAGAAATCGGGGATTCTGTTTTGAGCAAGTCTGGGGCACCTAATTAACATTACCTGGAGATGTCAAGTGGAAAATGGAAATCACAAGTTTGCCATTGAGAAAGGAGGTAGGGCAAGAGACACACATGGGAGTCATCAGAATATAGTTGGTGTGTAAAGCCGTGAGTTCCCCCTGGAAAGAAGAGTAGGCAGAGAGCTCAGGGCAGAGCCCCACGACGTGCCCAGATCCCCCAAAAAGAAGTCTAGAAGGCATGTTTTAAGAGGTGGGTGGAAAACCAAGAGAGTGCAGTAACCAAAAGCCAAAAGAAGACAGTCTTTCAAGAAGGAGAGATTAAAAAAAAATACTATCCTTAACCCATTAGTTTCCTAGGGCTGCTGTAACAAAGTACCACAAACTAGGTGACTTAAAACAATGGAAGTTTATTGTCCCACAGTTCAGGAGACCAGAAGTCCAATATCAAGATGTCAGCAGGCCCATGCTCTGTCTAAGTGGAGGATCCTTCATTGCTTCCTCTACTTGCTGGTGTATACCGGCCATTCTTGGGTTTCTGTGGCTTGCAGGTGAATCCTTCAGTCAAATGGCTGTCTTCTCCCTGTGTGTCTTCACACTGTCTTCCCTCCCTGTGTCCTAATTCCCTTTTTTTCTAAGGACACCAGTCATACTGGATCAGGGCCCACCCTAATACCGCACTTAAACTTGATCACCTCTGTAAAGACCTGTCTCCAAATAGGGTCATAGTCTGAGATACTGGGGGTTAGGATTTTAATATGTCTTTTTTGGGGGACACAATTCAACCCATAATGATTGCCAAAAATCAAGAGGCTAGATAGCACAGTGGTTGTCGAGGGTGTGGGAAACAGGCACCACCACAGAGCGATGGAAGGAGTGAGGTGGGTACAATTCTATAGAGTGCCATCTAGAAAGAAGTAATACAATATTAAGCACTTCTGCTCTTTCACCAGGAGTTTCCATGTATAGGAGTTTACCCCATGAATATACTCACATACCTGTACAAAGTCATGTGTACAAGATTATCAATATTCACTTGACAGGATGTGCCTGTTGCTTTTCTATTGCTGCTGTGACAAAGTATCACAAATTTAGCCACTTAAAATAACACCCTTTGATTATTTTACAGTTTCATGGGCCAGAAGTTGGAATGCAGGCGTGGTTCTACTGGGCTCTATGCTCAGGATCTCGGAGGCTAATACATCCCCAACAAGGTCTTCTGTTTACACCATTCTTGCAAATAACTCAAAAGATATTACTTTATACTCAGCATCTCATAGAGATGGCGCCACCTCTGGGACAGTATCTACAGAGCCTAGTGCATCTTTAACAGCTCCTAGTGACAGCACCACTCCAGATTCCACTTCTACAGAAGGTAGCACATCTTCAACAACATCGAGTGAAACCAAAACGACTGTCACATTCATGACAGGTGCTACGTCATCTTCTACATTGTCTTCTGAGGGCACCACTGCTCCGAGAAACACGACAGAGGCTGATGTATCTTCAACTACTCCTACTGACAGCAACACACCTGTTACCACTTCTACAGAGACTAGTGCATCATTAACAACATCTAGTGACAGTGCCAGTCCTGTGACAACTCCTACACCAGATGCAGCATCTTCAACAGCTCCGAGTGACAGGGTCACAAGTGTGACAACTACAGAGGAGAGTGTATCTTCAGCAACTCCTGGTGACAGTGCCACTCTTGT
>NW_017731457.1:4222302-4241152 GCF_001890085.2 Hipposideros armiger | reverse complement strand
CAACATCTAGTGAAACCAAAACCCCTGTCACATTCACGACAGGTGCTACTGCATCTTCTACATTGTCTTCTGGGGGCACCACTGCTCTGACAACCGTGACAGAAGCTGATTTATCTTCAACAACTCCTACTGACAGCAACACTTCAGATACAACTTCAACCAAAGATAGCACATCTTCAATAACTGTGACATTCACTACCAGGACAACTGCATCCTCAGTAGTGCCTTCTGGTCGCACTACCTCTCTGACAACCTCTACAGAGACTACTGTATCTTCAGCATCTCCTACAGGCAGCACCACCCCTGGAACAGTATCTACAGAGGCTAGTGCATCTTCAACAAGCACACCTTTGATCACCTCTACTGAAGCCAGCTCTTCTCTTACAACTGTGGAAGATACCACCACATCTATGTCCATTCCTATTACTGCTGACACTCCTTCAACTGGTGCTGACTTTACTTCTGTGACAATTTCCACTGAATCAAATACACTCCCAACAACTATAAGCGGTGCCACCACATCTGTTTCAACTTCTATGGAGATCAGCAAAACTGCAACAACTGTTGTTGACACCCCCACAACTGTGACCATGTCTGCTGTACCCAGCACACCTGCCACAGCTCTTAGTGGTTCTACCACTTCTGCTTCAGGTCCCACTCAGGCCAGTACAACTGCCACATCTACTTTTGCTACCACCTCTCCTGTGACCAATCCCTCAGAAGCCAGCACATTTTCAACGATTGCATCTGACACTACCTCACCTATGTCTACTTCAGGCCACTCCAACCCTACAACAACTTCTGCCTCCTCCACTTCTGTGACCCCTGAGGTTGTCACCACCACAACTCTCTCCACCGCAACAGCCGGAACGAAACCTAGCTCACAGAGTGCTACTACCGCCATCACAGTCCCCACTCTCTCCACTGGCTCATCCACTAGTTCATCCACTGTTATAACAATAAGCACCCCTACGCCATCTACACCCACAGAAGGTAAGCAATTTCCTGAATTTACCTTTTACTTACATTTCTTTTCAAACTCCCCCCACCCACCTCACTCCCACTCTGGGGTTTTCTTCTTAAACTTTTACTCAGCATTCACTCCTTTTGCTCTTACTTGTTTTCCATTCGATAAAAAACCTCTGCAGTCCTACTATCCTATCACTTACTTCTCTGCATGTCTTGCTGTTTCTTGCTCTAGATCATTCTTTCATACAATACATTTACCTTTCTGCCTGGACATTTTCAATCCCCAGTTAAGTGTTCACACACCTGTTTTGTACTCTGCAAGTGTCTGTCTCATTGCATTTTATATATTATACTATAATTTCATTAACTTTGTATCTTTCATTTGCATTTTCACATCTTTTTAGAGAGGGTTTCCTCATTGATTTTTCTCACGCTTAAGTGCAAAGTTTTGTTTTGTTTTGTTTTTGCAGGAGGGTGTTGCCAGTAGCTTCACATGTACCTTTGGCAACTGTCTCTCTGCCACCATTCACTTTTATTTTGTTTTATTTTATTCCCTGAGCATCCACCATAGAAGCAAAAGAATTTTCACTTTTATCATCTCTAAACTCCACCTCCATGTCCCTGAATGTTTCTCTATCTTTATGCCTCCCTCTCTTCTCTCTGACTCTAGAGCTTTCACTCAGCTCTCTTCACTGTGCTTAGGATGAGACCAGCCCCACTCCATGCCTACTGTAATAATATACTGTTATTATATTACATATGATATACAATCTATATTTTATGGTTTTCAGTATTATTCTCGGATTGAGAAAGGATATTTGACATGCATTAAAGAAAGTACAGCAGGTCCTCAAGTAATGTTGTTTTGTTCAACATTGTCTCATTATAACATTGACGAGATGCCATAGGAACTTAACTCTTGTTTATATCAATCAGCTTATGGTAAAATTTTTTTCTTTTTTTTTTCTTTTTTTTTTTTTAGCTGAGCCATCCTGCTACCTATTGGCAGCTCAGCGGCTGCTCAGCTCGGGCTGCACTCGAACCACTGTTGCTCAGAGCTCAAAACTCTTGAGCGAGCTCTTAACCAACTGAGCCACTCGGCTGGCCCTAAAATTGGTTTCATTATACATCATTTTGCTTAAAGTTGCAGAATCTATCAACGATGTTAAGTGAGGACTTACTGTATACTAGTTAAAATACTTGAAAGCTTTACTAATTTAGATGAGCTCACAGACACATGACCTGTGTCCACCTAGGGCACTGCTCAATCCCGTCTTGAATTGATGAAGATGAAAGGAGGTTCTTCGGCTTTTGACTGCTGTGTTTTCTCAAGGCTTTGTGAATTCTTCCTCTGTCAAGTTCTGTTTTACCTGTCTTTTTTTATTATGTGGCTTTGTTCAGTGGTTGCTCTCCAGTGTGTCTTTGTCTTGGTGAGTCTTCTCTGGTTCTCAGGCCATAGCGCTGAGCATCTTCTAAAGGGAGGTCTGGACCTTGTGTTTCCAGGATGAATGCCAGGTAGTTGCATGACTGCTGAGCCCACAGATGGTGTTGGTCCCTCCCTGAAGGCAGATGATCCCCCTTCTGTCTTCCTTCTATTACCTGGAGGTCGGCTTGCCCTTTAGACTGTTGGGCAATCGGTGAACACACTCCAGCAGCTGCTTTTGCTGCCACGCACAAGCCTGGGCTTGGGCACTTAGATCAGATCTGAACATTCTTCAGTAATGAGAGAGAGATAGAGAGAAAGAGAGAGAGAGGGAGAGAGAGGATTTATGGGTCTCTAGTGTGCCCAAGACTCTTGTGTCATCTCTTCCATTCTTCCCAATGTCTTGGACAAAAGGCCTGTAAACAGAGGCTGTGTGATGTGGCTGTCATGGGTGTGGCCCCTGCTCTCTGAGTCTGCTGGGGGTAGATTAGGAGGCAGAGGTGAGGCGGGTCTTCATAGCATATATGGACACTTCACATGCCTCCCCAGATGAACCACACCTGGAATACTGGTTTGCACAGGTACAGCTCTTTTCAAGAAAAAACAAAGAAAACAGAGCTTTTGGTTTTTAGGGTTGGTTGGTATGATGTTCGAGAGTTGCCTTTAACCATTCTTACCTATTTTAATGAAGTCTACACTCCTCCCTTGAACTCCACGTCCCAGCAAATAAAAAAAGTCATGAACAATCACAATGGCAATGATTTCCAGGGTAAGCTCTTCTGAAGTAAGTGCTGAAGGGACGATGACATGCTTCTTCCCAAGCTTGGTGGACTCCAGATTGGTCAAGTCCTCCTGGGTTCTCTCAGTCTCTGTCTCCCCTTTTTTCATCTTCAGTCCTGACTGTGTTTCCCCCACCTCTCACAACACCAGGTTTCTCTTCTCTTGCTTTTTGGGGCTAAAATAAAGCATGTTGGAAATAGAACTCCACGACCAGATCAAGTCTGCTTCCACATGGAAACTTGGGCAGGTCTCTTAGCCTCTCCCCACCTCAGTTCTCCTATCTGTAAAGTGGGGATGATATTAAATGTCCTGCCCACTCCAGGGTCCCATAAGTATATCAAATTAGATTGTGTTTGTGAAAATATGTTGTAAGCTATAAAGTGCTGTGCAAATACATGTAGTTGAGCAGGGCTTTTTCCCTTTCAGTGATCTGCCTCCATGGAGGGACATGGAACGGAAAGGCCTGTGAATGCCCCACTGGCTTTGGAGGAGATAAGTGTCAGAACAAGCCAAGCACTCCGAACTGCCAGAACGGAGGCTCCTGGGATGGGATCAAGTGTGTATGCACTAGCCTCTACTATGGGCCAAAGTGTGAGGAGGTGGTCTCAAGCATTGATATAGGTGAGTATCTCACCTCCCTTCCCCAACCCCGGGCCCAGCCTCCATGCTGGGCACCCATTCCTGCTCCTCCTTGGCTTTTCCAAGGGCAACCATTTTACTCAGTGGTAAGCAAGTTAAAATATTTAAAAAATGAATAAATCAACAAGGTATAGATTGGGACAAAATACAAATTTGGTACAGAATTTACCATAAAATACATTTAAAATAAATGAGCATATGATGGAGCAGAATACAAAAAGTGTGCAGAATTCTCAAATAGAATATAAGACCCGAGATCCCCTGGGCTCCATCCCAAAGCCATAAGGATCACAGTGTACTTCCCTCTCTACAGGGGCACTCTGGTGAGACCTGAGTGGGCGTTGGAGGTGGGGGGACCCAGGCCAGTCTCCCACCCTGGACATAGTTGCTGGTGTGAGTCTCCTTGGTAGGGAATTCAGGGAGTGCTGCCTTCAATAAGTGGTGCTGTTGTTTGACACCCCTCCCCCCAGACCCTCCGCCAGAGAACGTTTCTGCCAAAATGGATCTGACTGTGACAGTGACCAATCAGAAGTTCACTGAAGAGCTCAAAAACCGGACGTCTCCCTTGTTCCAGGAGTTCAATAAGAACTTCACAAAAGAGGTGACCTTGGGAGATCAAGCCCCTGTGGTTACTCAGTTTTCCCCAGGGAGGAGTCTCTGAGGGTTAAGAAAGCAGATGAGGGCAGAGTTAGAGGTGTACGAGTTTCTCAGTTCACCGTTTCTGCGGGGCTTTCCAGGGAGAGAGGGGAAAGACAAAACAAGTTTCCATGTTGGGGTTCCCAGGGACCCAGGATGGGGCTGGTTTCTGGGAAGGGACTACTCTGTCTGGACAGCATGCCACTGTCAGCTGGGGATGGGGGCTGGGGGATCCTGCAGGTCCATCCTCTTTTCTCCTAAGATTCTATGTAAAAGACTGGCAGGCCCTCAGGTGGGGCTTCTGGGATAACATAGTGGCCTCCTTGCCTTTCAGATGGACATTATTTACTCTGGAATCTCTGAGTATCAAGGGGTCAACATCACAAATCTGAGGTGAGTATCTGGGGCTCCTAGGAAAAAGGTCTTTGGAGTGGAAACAGTAGTCATAATTATAAAGACAATTTTAACTATGCCCCCTATATTAGTCTGCTAGGGCTATCATAGCAATGTATCCCAATCTGGGTGGCTTAAACAACAGAAACTTATGTCTTATGGTTCTGGAGGCTGGAAGTCCAAGATCAAGGAGTCAGCAGGTTTGGTTTCTTCTGAGGTCTCTCACCTTAGATTGCAGACAAGCTCCTTATCATTGTGTCCCCACATGGCCCTTCCTGTGTTAAGGTGAATCCCCATGTGCCTTTGTGTGACCAAATTTCCTCTTCTTACAAGGCCCCGTGTCAGATTGGATGAGGGCCCCCCAATGCCCTCTTTTTACCTTAATCACCTCTGTAAAGACCCTATTCCCAAATATAGATACATCCTGAGGTACTGGGGGGTTAAGGCTTCAACATATGAATTTGGGGGGAACACAATTCAGCCCATAACATCCTTCAACAATTATAGTTTCACATACATTTTCCAGTTTAAAGCTTATAACCACCCTGTGAGTGGGGCCAGTAAGGCTGTTCCCATTGTACAAATAAAAAAACTAAGGCTTAGAGAGATGCAATGAGTTGTCTGCAGGGTCATTTATAGAATGGTAGAGCCAAGACACTGACACACCAGAATACCTGGAGGCTACAGCTTGTGTGATGGACACCTCATTAGTTTTCATTGATGAAGCCAAATAACTTAGCTTGCAATGAGAACTACCCAGGAGAAAAGTTATCCAAGTCCACAATTATTCTTTATTCACTTCCACCCACCCAGGACCGGATTCTGCCCCCACGGAATCTTTACCCTGTTATTGATCCCAACTTTATGAAATCCTTTGAATGGTGCTGACCAATGGGGCTTACACAGGTCCCCCAGCCTCCCCTGGATCACGAGGGAGTTATCGCTTCTCATGTTTTACAGAGTCACCATTGATACATTTCAAAAGGGACTTACAACCAATAGGGAAAAATCTGTACAAAAAGCACAGAAAAAAATGTTTACCAGCCTTTGTTTTTCTTCCTCCCTCAACCCTGTTTAACATGAAACCTTCTCTCTCACACAAGAGAGGCCACCCCAGGTAAAACCAGGTGGAGTTGCCAACCCGCCTCCCAGACTTCATGCACAGCATGGGCAGGACACTGCATGTCTGCTCTTCAGCAGCTCAGCTCACCCAGAAGAGAAGAGCATTTCCCTTCCTGGTCCTAAAACTCCTCTCCAGGGCTGGCATGTGTTGACTCCAGGGGCTCTCTCTTTTGCCCCTGGGTGGGGGGAGGGCTCTGTAGGGCCAGTCCTCATCCCCTTTCTCCACCTGTCCCTCTCTCTCTCTCTCTCTCTCTCTCTCTCTCTCTCTGGCGAGAGAGGGAGGACAGGTTCTATGGACCAGGCATTGAGCCATCATCTTTATGGTCCTGCCTGCAGGTATCCCGGTTTTTTGTCTCCACTTCCTCAGGCACATAGGGAGAGAGCTGGGCTCTGAGGGCTCTGGGAAAGCACACAGCAGGGAAGTGATTCTTGCTCAGAGAGTGGGGACTGGGAGCTAAGGAAAAGGAAAGGGAGCAAAGGGAAGCATGTCTGAGGCCCTGGCTTCGCCTAACTCCTGAGCAGGGGGCAGAGAGGGACCTTTGACTAGAATTTTAAGATTTTGGTGTCAGGGACTCCTTTTAGAATTGACACAAATTAGTAGGAGTAGAAAAAACGTACACATGCACCTTCAAATTTTTTGCATATGGTCTTATGAGGTTCACAGACTTCCTGCAGCCAGGCCACCACTGAGCAATTCATGAATCCGGTAGGAGGTGCAACCTCCTCCCCCATGGCCAACGGCCCCTTAAGGACATTTTGCCAGCACCTGCCCAGTCTCCTGCTTAAATACATATAGTAACACCTCAAAGACGACCTCTCCCACAGAGCCATTCCTCTGTCCATCTTTCTTCCTGAACCTTCCACCTTTGTAGACGGTCCTCTTAGGTGCAGGTGATACAGGTCCTATGGTGTCATGCCCAGCACAGTGCCTGGAATGGAGCCTTCACCCAGTAGACATTGGGTTCCCATTTTCAACCATCCTCCCCCAACTCTGCCTTCCCATGGAGGCAGAGAGGGCAAAACCTGCCTGGGGAATGAGGTCAGAGAGGTGAGCACCCATTACCACCTGGGAGGATACCCAAGGACATCTTTCTTTCTCTCCTCAGTCCTGGCAGTGTGGTGGTGGAGCATGAAGTCATTCTGAGGACAAAGTTCAGCCCAGAATACAAGGAATTGTTTAACAAGGTCATCGAGAAGGTGGAGGAAAAAATCAAGAATGTAACCCAAGAGCAAATACTCAGAAATGATACCTGCGCAAGTAAATTCCTAGGCTTCTAGGGAGGGGCATGTGGGGTCATTCAAAGAACCTTTAAGCTCTGTCATGCTTAGGATAGGGGTGATGAGAGAGGTAGATGAGGGGAGCAGGAGAACACTGAGAGCCCAGGAATCAGTTCCAAAGCTTGTCACTCCAACTGGCAGATGCCAAGGGAGGCTCTGAAAGGAGGATGCAGAGGCAGGTGTGTTAAATCCTGAGTCTGCAGGAAAATGAGGAGGAGCCTGAGTTATTACCCAACATAGATGTTTCTCAATGCAATGATCAGTGTGGGGATCTTGGCTGAGGGGGGTATGGGAGAAGAAGGACACTTGGAGAGCCATGGATGTGGAGAGTTGGATGTAAGGTTGGCATTCTGTTTGCAGAGAGTGGTTTCCACCTCTCCCATCACAGCCCTAGGCCCTCCTGACACTCACACCTGAGCCCCCTGCTTAACAAGCTTGTCAGGGGCTTTATGTGTCTCCTTCACAGCTTTACTGTGCTTCAATGTGTCGGCCACCAAGGTGCAAAACGTTTCAATTACATACAACCCTGAAGGTAGGTGACCTGAAGGGCTCTGGGGAGGGTGGGGAAGGTGGGCAGCGCTCCTAGGCTTCAGATCACAGAATATCTCTGTGCTCCCTCAGAGGAGTGCCGGAAGAAGGCTGGGGAGGACTTTGCTCAGCACTTCTTTGTGGCGTACAAGGACAAGAAACCAAATTGCATCAGCCGCTGCACGTCAGGCTTCAATATCTCCATGAACTGCAATTTCGGAAAGTGCAAGCTGGAGCGCAGTGGCCCTCGGTGCTAGTAAGTGACCCACCACCCCACCCCAGCCCAGCTGCTCTCCACTGTGCTCCCTGTGGGATCAGGGTCAGTTCTGAGCCTGGGGACTGCGGGTATTGGCTGGCCTTGACTCTGGATGACTTCCTTTCCCCATCTGCTCCTTCTCTCCACCTCAGCTGCCTGACCACAGACACTGAATGGTACAGTGGGGAAACCTGTGAGTACAGCACCAAGAAGAGCCTGGTGTATGGGCTCCTGGGGGCGGTGGGCGCAGTGGTGCTGGTCGTCCTCATCATCCTCCTGGTGTTCACGCTCCGCTCCAAGAGAGAGTTGAAAAGGTGAGCCACTGCCGCCACCTCTTCCATTTGCCTTCAACTCCTCCTCCTTTTCTGATCCCTGTCTTTAATAATTTCATCTTCGAGGCGGACAGTGGGGGAGCTGAAAGCAAGGACAAAGCCTGTTCCCCAGGTCCTTGTATTCATTCTCTTCTCTTAATGGTGTCTCTCTGTTGTTTCTATCAATAGGCAAAAGTCCAAAGTGACTCAGTTGTACAAATGGCATGAAGAGGATGGTGGACCAGCCCCTGGGGCCTTCCAAAACACTGGCTTTAACATCAGTGAAGGTATAAGAAATCCTCAGTGGACTCAAAATATCTCAAAGTGTGGAGACACACATAGGAGGCATGTGGGAAGGAGCAAAGGGGGAAAGCATTTTCATCTCCAAAACGTTTGGTGGCACATCTGCAACCTCCACTGGCTTCTCCGAGGCCCTGGTTAGGGCATGAGCATGGGCATAGCATAACTAGACCATGAGGTGGAAGAATTACAGGTTATTTGATGGTCATGGATTTCTTCAGAACACAAAACTGTGCCTATGTGGAGACAGATAAACATCTAGGAGTGGGTGAACTCATTGACGAGTGGGTTATAGCTCAGTAAAATGATTAATTATGGATTTTGTTAGGTTAAATGTACATGTTAAAATGCCTAGAAATTGAGTCTTTAAATTTTAAAGAAGAAAAAATGAAATAAGAACATTCCTAGAAATTGTCTTTAAATCCTAATGAAGGGGGGAAGAGGAGAGAGGACAAAATAGCACAAAATAAAATAGTAGAAAATAATCCAACCATATCAATAACTACAATAAATATAAATGGGTTAAATACTTTAGTTAAAAGAATGGATTTTTTAAAATCCACTGTGGATGAAAGGCACATATAAAATAGAAGCACAGAGAAAGGATGAAAACAAAAGTATGGAAAAAGACAAAAGAGAGAAATACTAACCAAAATAGCTGTTGTTACATATACTCAGTGTGGGCAAATAAACTCTAAGACAAAAAGAATTACTAAAGATAAGAATGATCAATATCTACTGGGAAATGTTTTACTTTGTTAAGACTATGTAAGTCTAACTTGTGTGCCCTACTAATACAACTTCAAAATATCTAAAGCAAAAATTGACAAAACTACAAGGAAAAATTGATGAATCCACAAACATGGTGGGAGATTTAAAAAAGCAAAACTCTCTTAGTAATTGATTGATCAAGCAGGCAAAAAAATCATCAAGGATATAAAACTTTCATACAAAATAAATGACTGCTTTAATATAATTGTCATAGAAAGACTGCATTCAACAACTGGAGAGTACACATTCATTACAGGAGCATATAAAAAACTTGTAAGAATCACTACACACAAAGCCAGGAAAAAAAAGTAAAAAAATTTCAAAAAAATTACTTAAATGAGACCATATTGCCTGACCACAATGCAAGTGAGTTAGAAATCAATAACAAAAATATTTCTGGAAAACAAAACCAAAAATCCTATATCTTTGAAAACATTTTTTAAAGTTTCTAAATAACTCATGGATCAAATAAGAAATCATAATGGAAGTTAGAAAATCCATGGATCTGAATGATATCCATGGTATCTATTGGTATCAAATGTGTGGGATGCAGCAACATAGAAGGAAATTTAGAGCTTTAAAACTTTTGTATTGGTGGAAGAAAAAAAGATTGGAAATTATGGGGCTGATTTTTCAACTTAGGAAGTTAAGAAAAGAACAACAAAATAACTTGAAAAAATGCACATGTAAAAATAAAAGCAGAAATCAACAAACTAGAAAGTAGAAATGAAATAAAAAGAATCAACAAATAAAAAGTTTGTAATTTGAAAAGATTAATGAAATTGACTAATTTCTGCTTAAGACCAATGAAGAGAAAAGGGTGAAGATACATACACTTCAAATAGTATCAGGAATGAGTAAGGAAGCATCACTGTGTTTGCAGCAGCTATTTAAAAGGTAATAAGAGGCTATTATGAACATCTTCCCACCAACAAATCCATAAACTTAGACAAAATTCTGAAAACCAGAACAGTCCTAAAACTGTTTTTGTTTTGTTTTGTTTTGTTAATGAATCAGGCTCAGATGTTTTACAAGTGAATTCTACCATTCGCAGAGCAGAGACTGAAAATCTTATACAAATTCATTCAGACTGGAAAAAGAAGGAATTCTCTCCCATTCACATTATGGGCCTACCATAAATGTATATAGCAAAACCAGACAAGACAGTACAAGAAAGTAAATTTAAAAACCAACTTCACTTGTGCACATAGATACAAAACTCCT
Organism: Hipposideros armiger; assembly: GCF_001890085.2. Classification (NCBI taxonomy): domain Eukaryota; kingdom Metazoa; phylum Chordata; class Mammalia; order Chiroptera; family Hipposideridae; genus Hipposideros; species Hipposideros armiger. The sequence continues at coordinate 4,230,522 of NW_017731457.1, read as the reverse complement.
AAACAAAAAATTAGCACGCCAAATCCAGCAGGTATAAAAATCACGACTAGTAGAGTTTATTCTAGAAAACAGAGTTGGTTCAAATTTATTTATGAATTCACCACATTACCAGAATAAGAAAAAAAATACCATTACCTCAATGAATGCAAAATAAAACATTTAATAAATACCCATATGTTATCATGCAAACTCATCCAATTAAAACTAGCATTTCCAGGGCCGGCTGAGTGGCTCAGTTGGTTAAGAGCTCGCTCAAGAGTTTGAGCTCTGAGCAACAGCGGTTCGATTCCCGGCCCGAGCTGAGCAGCCACTGAGCTGCCAACAGGTGGCAGGAAGGCTCAGCTTAAAAAAAAATTAGCATTTCCATTTCCTGGTAAAGGTATCCACACAAACACACAAAAATCATTCTCAATGATAAAACATTAAAAGTCATTCAGTTTAATCAGGGGTTGGCAAACTTTTTTGACAAAGGTTCTGATAACATATTTTGGGCTTTGTGGGCTATATGATCTCTGTCATAGCTACTCAACTCTGCTGATGTAGCATGAAAACAGCCATAGACATGGCTATATATAAATGAATGAATGAGTGTGGTTGTGTTCCAACAAAACTTATGCAACCACTTAAAATTTTAAAAAAAATCTTAGCTTGTGAGCCATATAAAAATAGGTGGCAGGCTAGATTTGGCTTACAGGTGTTAGTTTGACAACCTCTGCACTGAACTAGGAGCAAGTAAGTCACAGATCTTCTCTATCACAAGTTCTATTAATCACTGTCCTGGGTGTCCTAATCATAAAAAAGAAAAATAAAGTGTTTAAATACTGCAAAGAAAAACATAAATCTGTCATTTGCTGATGATGTTGTTGTCTTACATAAAAGAATGTTAAATCACTAAAATTGATAGAGTTTAGCACAGTTGCCAGATACAAGATCAATTCTTACAAGGTCAATTGCATTTCTATGCACTAGCAACAAACAGATAATTTAATATAAAAAATACCCTTTATACAGCACCTAGAAATATATCTAACAAAGGAGGTTTTAGGTTTTTCAGTGGAAAATGATAAAACTTAATGTAAAAACATTGTATAAACTCTACATGAAAGAAAAGCCATATTTTCATGAATTGGAGCAGTTAATATCCTAAAGTCATCAAATGGCACCCCAATCCAGGCCAAATCTTAATGAATTTCATGAATTTGAGAAGTTGTTTGCAAAGTACATATGGTTTTTCTTTGTTTAATTTTTAAATGTGATTTTTCACATCTTCTGAGAACCAATCAAACCATTTGCTAATGTCAGGTAATTTAGGTAGGTTTTCATGTTTGTAATAGTTTTCAGGTTCCTGGGAAATGGGGAAGCACCTCTCACCCTGTAGTGGGTGGTATTAGAGGGAGAAACGAGAGCTTGTCTTCCTAACCATTTGCTTTGGTGGGACTTTCTCCCTGTCTAGAACAAGAAGACTCCACCCAACTGGACTCCATCTATAGTAACTTCCAGCCCTCCCTGAGCCATATAGACTCTAACACAAAGGTAAGAAGGGCCTGCATGAGATGCCCACCTCCCTCTGCCCTGAGACCCCAACTCCCCTGCTACCATGGTAGGATCTTCAGGAAAGCAAGGTCATGTCTATGGTTTGTTAGTCCAGGTGACCATCCAGGCCTACACTGCTGGGAAATGGCCATAACTCAGGGTGGCAGCAGGTGGGGGAGAAGGAGAGCTAAGCAGCAAGGTGGGATCTATCTTTCCTAGACCTCTGAGTCTTCAGGCTCAAAGGTTTCCTTCTGCACTTTTAAATATGTCCTTCATGGCCAATTTATTTAGTTATTTTAATTTTCAAACACACATAAAAGTCAAAATAATAGTGCAGTAAATACCTATATATCTCACCTAGATCAATAATGTTTAACATATATAATGTATATATGCATCAATTTCTGCTGAACCATTTGGAAGTCATTTACAAACATTATGACACTTGATTGCTAAATACATCAGTACACACCCCCAAGTACCATTATCACACCCAATAACTTGATAATAATTTTATAATATCATCCAACATAACTCTAGATTATCTTCCAATATCTGTTTTTTTAATTAATCCAAGAACGCCTCTTATTACTAGTTTTTCAAATATGAATACTACAAATTTCACTCACTCACTTTTGTTGTGTGTCTTTGATCTTTTAACCTACAGCTGGCTCTTATCTTTTAAAAATATATTGGTTTTCATAAGAATCTAGGATGGTTGTTCTAAGGAATGTCCCATTCTGGATTTGTCTAATTATTTCCTCATGGTGACATGTAACTTGTCCCTCAATCCTCTGTATTTCCTATAAACTGGCAGTTAGGTCTAGAGGTTTGATTACACTCAACCATTTTTGTTAAGCATATGCCATAGATAACAGAATTTCATCACCTCAAGAGGTACCTAATGTCAGGTTGTCCCACTATGATTGAGGCCAAGATAGGCCACTTGGGTAAGGGGTGACCACTCCCTTGGATATTTGAGGGAAGAAGAAATGCCCTCAAAGCATTCATACCTAAGAAGCATGATTGGCTTCAAGTACTATATTCCCTAAAGAGAACCTTGTTGCAAAGATTAACTCCCTAGCCAAGACCCCCTTTAAACCTACCTAATTCTGGGATAGGGTAAGGTGGAGGGACACAGTTGGTTTGTACTAGACTTTAGGTAATAGAATAAGTTCTAAACTGAGGGCTTCCCCTATCCCAAGACCGTTATGCTTCCAAATTCCAGTTTTCTCAAGCGCCCAGCCCTCACCTGGTTCTGTCTCTCTTTCCAGATCAAGATTCAGAGGCCTCAGGTGATGATGACATCATTTTAAGGCAAAGGGAACGTCACATAGAGCTATGGGGTCTGGGAACATGGAGACCTCATTTGGCTAAGCTTGGTGGAACATTTCCCCATTGAGAACATTACACAGGAACCTGATGAGAAATAAGGAGGAAGGGGTGAGAGATCACAGTTCTGAGACTCTCCAATAAACACACCATGGGGCCAGCTGGGTGGTGCAGTTGGTTAGAGCGCGAGCTCTGAGCAACAGAGTCGCTTGTTTGATTCCCACATGGGCCAGTGAGCTGTGCCTGAGCTGAGCTGCCGCTGAGCTACCAACGGGCGGCCAGATGGCTCAGCTGGTGAGAGCGCGTGCTCTTAACAACAAAGTTACCGACTTGACTCCCGCATGGGATGGTGGGCTGCGCCCCCCACAACTAGATGAAAGCAGCAACTGGACTTGGAGCTGAGCTTGCGCCCTCCAAAACTAAGATTGAAGGACAACAATGACTTGGAGCTGATGGGTCCTGGAAAAACACAATGTTCCTCTTCCCCAATTCCCCAACATTGTTCCCTTACCCAATTCCCCAATAAAACCTTAAAGAAAATAAAAAAGAAGAAGAAGAAAGAAACACCATGGAAGCTCCCATGGGCTTGTCATGATCTCAGGCGAGTACCTCCTGCTCATTCTGAGGAGGTTCTTCTTCCCTCGGGTCAAGCTTCAGCACCAAGGACAGCATCCTCATCAACGGGTTTACTATGGTGATCACTCAAACACTGGATTGCACTTCACGTTATGCAAAATGCTTTTGTAAGATTTATTGCACTCCCTCCTCATGTGTTTTTTAATACATAGCATATTTTCTTTGAGTATATAGGATTATGAGTATTCTGTAAGTTCTAATTTTTATCCACAGATTCTTAGTTTTTGTTAGTCAATAAAATCACATATATTTCTTTCTTTTTTTTTAAAGATTTTATTGGGGAATTGGGAGGATGGGAACAGCGCTGGGGAATTGGGGGAAGGGGAACAGACAAGTTGCTGTCTTTTTGTTCTTCAGTCTAGTTGTGGAGGACGTTGCTTCACTGACCCAAGTTGGCACCATCATTGTGCTCTTCCCGGGCGAGGCAGATCAGTCGCCGTCTTCTGGATGGCCGCTCACCATGGCTGCTGGCTGCTCACGCTTGCTGCTGGCTACACACGGTAGCCCATGGCAACTCACTGCCACAGGGGCTGCAGCCTACGCCATCACAGGCGACTCTCGGCAGCCCAGCTCCAGGTTGAGCTGTTGTTCAGCATCTTAGCTGTAGAGGGCAGTGTCACTGGCCCTCATATGTGGGATCCGAACCGGGGCCCTCTGGCATCCCAAGCCAGTTCTTAACCATCGCGCCACTCGGCCGGCCTATCACATATATTTCTAATCACTGAAAACAACAAAAGCAATTTCATTACATTTTTTTCATGGTTCCCAAACCATTCTCCTGTCAACACTCTATACAAGCTCCTGTTTCTCATCTGCCAGGTTCTCTCTTCCTTTCCTCCAGGATATAGGGTCTGATGAGTTTCACCTCGAGATGAACAAAAGGGAAATCTGCAGCCAGGAAGAGTGCCATCCCCTGACCTTTTCTCTGGCATCACTCACTGGCTACTGAGGATGTCATGAGGCAGAACCCACACATAATCACTCACTCACATGTTACAGGGATTCACTTCCTACTGAGAGAGATCCAGGTTCCCCCTGGAAATGGGCTCAGGTGCCTTTCCATAGATTTGAAGTGATGGAGTCTTGGGTTCTATTTCCAGCTTTCTCATTAACTCCCTGGGTTAAATTTGGGAAAATCTTTTTTGACCACTTAGACTCAGTCTTGCCTTCTGCTGACTAAGTACTAAGTTGTTTTTAAGGTTTCCATCATCGCTGCCATTTTTAACATTTTTAAGATGCTTTATTTCTATGCCCACCATGTAGCTCAGGATTTATTTTGTTCTGAAGGGTCTCTTCCACAGGCCACCCCACTTAAACCTTAACCTACGAAAAAGCCTAGAATCTGCTGCCCCCTCATGGACACTGAGAGCATCTTCAGGCACCAGTCAGTTCCTCACGGCCATTCCCTCCTGGCCTCCCCCATTAGAGATCTTTAGCCTCCACCTGGTTCATTCGTTGAACTGCCCGTGGTCAGCAGGATGGCTCAGTTGGTTAGAGAGCATGCCCTTAACAACAAGGTTACTGGTTTGACTCCCACATAGGATGGTGGGCTGTGCTCCCTGCAACTAGATTAAAAATGGGACTGGAGGGGAGGCCGGTTAGCTCAGGTGGTTAGAGTGCAGACTCATAACACCAAGGTTGCCAGTTCTATCCCCACATGGGGGCCACGGAGCTGCGCCCTCCAGAACTAGATTGAAGACAACTACTTGACTTGGAGCCGATGGGTCCTGGAAAAACACAGTTCCCCAATAAAATTTCTTAAACAAAAAAAGAAAGAAAGAAAGAAAAAAAAAAGAAAAGAAAATGGGACTGGGCTTGGAGCTGAGCTGCGCCCTCCACAACTAAGATTGAAGGACAACAACTTGACTTGGAGCTGGTGGGTCCTGGGGAAAAACACACCACACACACACACACACACACACACACACATGCATGCACACACGCATGCACACACGCACGCGCGCGCGCACACACACACACACACACACACACACACACACTGTTCCCCAATAAAGTTGTTTTTTTTTTTTTAAACCCAGCTCCTAAAACTGTCTTAGTCTGTTTGGTCTTGTATTACAATACCATAGATTGGGTGGCTTATAAACAACAGACATTTATTTCTCACAATTCTGGAAGGTGGTAAGTTTAAGATCACAGTACTGGCAGATTTGGTGTCTGGTGAGCACCTGCTTCCTCGTTCACAGACAGCAGTCTTTTTTCTGTGTCCTCACATGGAAAGGGCAAGTGAGTTCTCTTGAGCCTCTCTTATAATGGCACTAATCCCATTCACGAGGGCTCTGCCCTCATAACCTAATCACATCCCAAAAGACACCACCTCCTAATACTATCACACTGGGGATTAGGTTTCAACATATGATTTTTGGAGGACACAAACATTTAGTCTATAGCATGGGCTGAATCCAGGTGTCTTTAATGCCAGAGCCACCTCCCACAGGCCCAGGCATCAGTGGCCATTGGAGGGGGCATTTAAGAGGGCTGCAGACCCCATATCCAGTCTAGAACTTCATTACTCACCTTAGCCTCTGCCTGCTCTCTCCTCACATCTGGTCCATGGAGAGGCAGACTAGAGTGGCTAAATGTATAGCTAGCCGAGGTCCAACACTGGATCAATTACCCAGCTACCTGGGTGAGCTTGGGAAAGAAACTTCTTTCTGAACCTCTGTTCTCTCGGTTGTAAAAAAATGAGTGACCACTCACCTTGTGCCAAGCTCTGTTCTAAGTGTTGTATATTTTAACTCATTTATTCCTTAGCAGCCCTGTGGAATGGGAACTATCATCATCCTCATTATACAGGTAAGGGAACTGAGGCAAAGAGATATACAGTAACTTGCCCAAAATAACGTGGTCAGTGGGTGTGAAGCTGGGATTATAAACCAGAGGATCTGGCAGTCGTGTCTGTGTTTCTGACTATCAGTTATGTTCCTTCCTGTGGGGCTGCTCTTGGGATTAACTGGGTAGGGTTAAAGTCCTTGGAACAAAACTTGGCACACAGAAACTTCTAGAAAAAAAGAAAGAAAACATGAGTTATTGTTACATCAGCTTCCTTCCTCACAATTCTCTTTCCATAGCCCTTCTCTCTTAAGTTTTTTCTTTCTCTTCTACTGCATTGGACTGGGGCAAGATAAAAGGAAGGCCCTGTCACTTTGCAGAAACAGGGAAATCTAAAAGCACAGAGATGCACAAAAGGTTGGAGGTGGCTACACCAAGGCACAGAGAGGAGGGTCTGGCAGGGATTTAAAGGCAAAGGAGAATTTGAAAAAATACCCCTCCAGAGTCACCTTTGGCCACCTGTATCATCCCCATCATGCAGTTCCTTGTGCTATGGCTTCCTCTTCGGTGCTGCTCCTGCTTGGGCCTCAGGTCTGTTTAGGGCCATCACCTCTGGCCTAGCCCATTGCCTTGTCTACCTCTCCCTGTTACCTGCCCTCATTCCAGTCACTCGTCTCTGCTGCAGCCACTGGCTCCTTCCCCATTATGCTGTTCACCTGCTCAAAAACAATGACGCCTCCACCCTCTTATTAAAGAGAAACTTGTACTCCTCAGAGTTGTCTTCAAGGTCCCTGGAATCAGGGACCACTGTCTCTCCTGGTTTCATCTCTCCCTCATCGCTCCATTGCATGATCTGATGAAATGCCACCCTCTCCCCTCGGCTGCTTCTTTAGCCCACAATGCCCTTCCCACAACTTCCTCTCTAAAACCTGACTCATCCTGCAGCTACAATTCCACTTCCTCCAGGAAGCCCTCTCTGATATGACCCTTTACAATTAATCTTTCTCATCTATGTCTCTCTGTCTTAGTCAACTCGGGCTGCCACAATAAAATACCATACACTGGGTGGTTTAAATAACAGACATTTATTTTCTCGCAGTTCTGGAAGTTCAAGATTAAGGTGCCTTCAAGGTCATGTTCTGGTAAGAGCTCTCTTCCTGATTTGTAGGTGGCCACCTTCTCACTGTGGGATCACGTGACCACTTTTTTGTGCACACACATGGACGGGGTACGGGGAGGCGGGGGGGGGGAGGAGCAAGCTCTCTGTCTCTCTTCTTATAAGGACACTAATGCCGTCAGACCAGGACCCCAACCTCATGACCTCATCTAATTCCCAAAGGTCTCATCTTCAAATGCCATAACATTGGGAGTTAGGGCTTTAACATGTGAATTTGGGATGGAACACAAACATTCAAGCCAGAGCACTCCTTAACACTATTATGTATACTTGTTATGTCACATTCATAATTTCCCCACATATCTATCTCTACAGGGTGAGCATGGGACATCGTCCCTCTCTGTATCCCCATGGCACCTAACAGTGACTTGTGAATAGAAGTTGCTATTAAGGCTTGTTAAATTTAACTGAATCAAGACTCGTCTACACAAAAGTTTTATTTTATTTTTTTTTTATTTTTTATTTTTTATTGTGAAATACACATTTTTTAAAATTAGTTTCAGCTGTACAACACAGTGCAATAGTTATACTTTTTACCCCACAAAGTGACAACCCCCCCAATATCATACATATCTATTACAATTCCCTTGTCTCTACTCCCACACTATACTCCACATCCCATGACTATATATATATATACATATAAGTGAATATATATATGTGAATATATATATATATATATATATATATATATATATATATATATGTTCACTTATAGTTGACATACAATATTATACAACATCAGCTTCAGG
>NW_017731457.1:4205002-4221402 GCF_001890085.2 Hipposideros armiger | reverse complement strand
TCTTAACCATCGCGCCACTCGGCCGGCCCTGTACCACAGTTTCTTAATCCAGTCGTCTACTGATGGGCATTTCAGTTGTTTCCAAGTCTTGGCTATTGTAAATAGCACTGCAATAAACATAGGGGTGCATATATTTTTTTGAATTAGCGTCTTGGGTTTCTCTGGATAGATACCCAAGAGTGGAATTGCTGGGTCATACAGTAGTTCCACTTCCAGTTTTTTTGAGGAAACTCCAAACCATTTTCCACAGTGGCTGCACCAATCTGCAGTCCCACTAACATGCACCAGCGTTCCCTTTTCTCCACAGCCTCACAAGCACTTGTTGTTTGTTGATTTATTGACGATAACCATTCTGACTGGATTCACAAAAATTTTTAAAGCATCTGCTGTCACATTAATCCCATCCTTCTCTGGCCTTTTGGGCTTGTGTCAACACAACATAATTGAATTCTTACTTGTTCTCTAATTGCTTCATACATGTTCATGAGTGCCTATCTCCAATCCTGTGGAAAGCATCCTGTTCCAGGGCCATAGAATCTACCACAGGCTGTGCACACTCTGGGCATTTGTACATTGTGGCTTCCTCTTTTCTCCTGTCCTCCGACAGTGAAGCCTCACTCTCTCTGGAAGAGATCAAGACAGAAGAAATGGTCAGCAGAGCTTCTTTCTCCATCCCAGAGGGCCCCGGGTTCGGGAATAAACACAGCATCCTGACTGTCTCCGTTTCCTTTTCTGGGTCGTTCATGTCACCTTCAGTTACCCAGAGACCCTGTGGGTGGGGCAAGTATGAAATGAGGCTGGAAGTTCAAGAACCATTCCCTGATGATGAACTAAGACTGGTGCCACTAGCCCACCCTCAGAATGGGTAGAGATGAGGAAAATAATTTTCCAAAGCATCCTCTAAAATTCAGCTCTCTCACAGACAGATTAGAACATAGTCTTTTGGAAAACAGGAAGGGTCTTGGCATTCAGAACCCCAGAGATTTTACTAGACCTGGGAAAACATGACCGTTGTTTTTTGCTGCTGAGGGTGATGTGACTCTGAAGGTGGCATTTAGACGACACCCCTGGTGTTGGACAAGCCTGATTCATCTGCGATGATACAACTTCCTAAGTAAGACTGCCTGACAAGAGGCAGGGCTCCAGGGAGCCAGGCAGCTAAGGAAATTTACTGTGTGTTGTAGCCATGGAAAGTGGAATTGGATCTGGGTGATAATCAGCCTGATTAGCTCAGTGCCTCCTGGAGAAAGCTGAGGGTAGGAGGCAGTGTGGGGTGGAGGTAGGGAGAGAGGTCAACCAGCATCCAGGTGGAACCCCAGGGGCTGGGGTTGGCGAAGGTCAAAAACAACTGGGACACGGAGAAGTATATAGAGCAGCAGACCCAAAGAAAACAAGCCTACCACCCAGTCGCACAACTGTGGGAGTTAGGGTGGGTCAGAGCTCCCAGGGAAATGCAGGCATGGGGGGTAGGGAAGCCAGGAGTGAGGGTAAGGACAGTGGGCAGAGCTGGGGTGCCCATAGCAACTCCTTACTGGGTGCTGGCTGAATGGCAGGTGCTGGCTGAATGGTAGGGACTGGCCTGGTTAAAAACCCAAGACCTGCCATCAGCAGCCTTCTCTCAGCCCTCTCAGACTCAGCTTCTGTGGGGAGTGCCAGGCATGAGCAGAGCTCACTGGTGTTGATCTTGGTGGCAGGTCACAAGGTTCTTGAAGGGCAGCTGCAGAAAACCCTGCAGCTCTGGTTTGTGGGGTAGAACTGCATGCAGCCTGATGGTTCTGCCCTCTGACCACCCCCATTTCTATAGGACTAAAATTTTGAATTTGGGGAAAGAGGGCCTATAATGCCTGGTGAAGACTGAGTGATTTTGTTCTCCATGACAGTTACAGGCTGCTGATGGGTCTCTGCCACGTGTTATCTCTAGACTTCCAAAATCGTCTGGATCACAGTCTCAGTTCAACCATTTGTGAGTCCTTGGTATAATACACACTTGGTGCCAAGCATGCGCATGCATTTACTCATAGCTTCCCAACCTGGGTACTTCAACCTAGTGTGCCCTGAAAGGGTTATAGGTCTGTGGAGATAGGGAGCCCTCAGCCCTCCAACCACCAGGCAGGGCTTGCAGGAGGCTGGTGCTCCACCTCCAGGTAACTTCTGGCCTCCGGTGTGACCAATGCAACCATTTTTCACATGTGCCAGATAAAAATGTCTTGAAAGCATGCCTTTATTATATTGGATCCTTACGACACCCCATGAGGAAGTACCTTTATTTTCTTTTTTACAGATGAGGAAACTGAGGAGTTGAGGGGCTAAGTGGCCTGACTGTGGTCACTCAACTAGGAAGGGGTAGATTTATACTGGGAGTACTTAGTTTAAAAGCCCACTTTGTGAACAAGCCTTAAGGAAACCAGACTGCTCTCTAACACCAAGTCCAAAACCACTGGCAAAGCCAGTTCTCCCCCAACACACTCACGAGATTGGAGGCTGTCTGCCTAAGTAGGGTGGGGCCTCTTTCAACTACATTGGAGGTGTCCATTTCTATGCCACAGGGTAGACCAGATGGGAAAAAAGGGTTGCGCTAAAACTTTCAGGGGGAAACTCAAGAACTCAGCTGTGTTCTCCTCATTTTCCTCTCTTACCAGAATGGGGCTGTCTACACTGTAGAGACCTGTACTGAGAATATTCAAGCCTGGAGTTTGGGCAAGAAGTCGGAGATGCCTGATTTGATGCTAGAGCAGCTGAGGGTTTGCTGTGGTTTCACTCTTAAACCTGGAGGGCAGGCTGAGCTCATCTGATGCTGAACTGAGATCACCTGATGGTGAGCTCTTCTCGGGAACAGCCCCACAGGCCTGGCTGACCCCCAATCCAAGACTCATTCACCAGGCATCAGATCAAGACCTTTGACACACCCCAAGGAGGAGTTAACCCGTGTGATAGTTTCCTAGTGTTGCTATAATAATGCACCCTAAACTAAGTGGCTTAACCAACCGAAATTTATTCTCTAACAGTTCTGGAGGCCAGACATCCAAGATCAAGGTGTCAGCAGAGTTGGTTCCTTCTTAGGGCCATGAGGAAGAATCTGTTCCATGCCCCTCCCTTGGCTTCTGGTGGTTTGCGGGCAATCTTTGGTGTTCCTTGGTTTGTAGACACATCACCCCCAGCTCTGCCTTAATCTTCACGTGGTATTCTCCCTGTATGCAAGTCTGTGTCCAAATTTCCCCTTTTCATAAGGACACCAGTCATACTGGATTAGGGCCCACTGTAACGCCAATACAACCTCACCTCGTAGATCACGTCGACAACGACCCTATTTCCAATTAAGGTCACGTGCTGATGTATTGGATGCTAGGACTTCAACATATAAATTGGGTGGGGGAAGGACACAATTTAACCCATAACAAAGCTCTTCTCCTAGGACAGTGGTTCTCATGTTTGGGTGAGGGTCAGATCACCATTAAAGAACCCAGGGGCTCAAGCTCTTTGACACAGGATGTATGGAGCCTAAGTGATTTTGATACTCCAAAAATTGTGAGCACTGCTCTCTTGGGAGACTTTTTTTTTTTTTTTAGCTGAGCCATCCTGCTACCTGTTGGCAGCTCAGCGGCTGCTCAGCTCGGGCTGGACTCAAACCGCTGTTGCTCAGAGCNTAATTGACTTTAACAGTAATTTTATTTAATAGAATTAGTATAGGACGGCATGCAAAATTTAAATTAAGGTTTTTTTTGTTTTTGTTTTTTTTAGCTGAGCCATCCTGCTACCTATTGGCAGCTCAGCGGCTGCTCAGCTCGGGCTGGACTCAAACCGCTGTTGCTCAGAGCTCAAACTCTTGAGCGAGCTCTTAACCAACTGAGCCACTCGGCCAGCCCTTGGGAGACTTTTAATTAGGCCTCAGGTGCAGTGGCCTGAGTTGGCTACACATCTCAGATCATCCACAGTCAATAGTCCAGCCAAGACTCATCTCTCATCAGATTTGTCCCTCTGTTCCCGTGCTTACTCTCTCCCCTCCTTCAGTGCCCACTCTCATATGCTAAATAGATGTTAATTATACCTTAATATATTTATGTCACCTTGAAAGTTATTGTGTTCTGTTTTATCTATGTAAGTGTTTTAAAATTAGCTTATGAGTGTGTTCTATGGATATCGTCTTTTTCTGTTTCTATTCTTTTTGGTTTTAAGACCTTTCCATGTGAGTTTCTCTAGGAGTTGCATTGTTGGGTCATCAGGTTTCCACATAACTTAGTTTCACTGCTTTGCCAGATGGCTCTCCAGAATGGCTGTGCCATCTCCACCCCCACCACTTCCCATGTCTCCACAGTCCTGCCATTCGATGGCTGCAAAATTACCGATTATCAGTGAGGATCTTCTAAAATGCTTGTTAGCCATTTTGCTTTTATAATCGTTGCCTACTTTTCTTTGAGTTGCTTGTCTTTTTAAAATTGATTTACAAGAGTTTATTGGATATTAATCCCTTATCAATTTCAGACATTGCAAGTGTCTTTTTTCAACTAGACACCAATATCTTAATTGTCTTTACAGTGCCCTTTGTTGAACAGAAAAGAAAAATTTCCCATATATAGTTCAAAAAGTCTTTCCCTATACAAAAATCTCAATAATATTCTCCTACATCATCTTCTGTTAGTTTGTGGTCACATTTAGGTCTGGATCTATTGGAAGTTCATCTCTGTATATAGTGATTTAGGGGCCATATTTGTTTCCCATTGCTGCTGTAACAACTTACCACAAACTTAGTGACTTAAAGCCATACTAATTTACTGTTTTACAGTTCTGGAGATCAGAAGTCCAAAATTAACCCTATGGGGCTAAATTTGAGGGTCAGCAGGGCTTACTCTTCTAGAGGTACTAGGGAAAATCTGTTTTCTTGCTTTTTCCTGCTCTTAGAGGCTACCCTCATTCTTTGGCCTGTGGTCCCTTCCTCCATTTTTAAAGTACATCACTCCAACCTCAGTTTCCATCATCATCACATCACAGACTCTCCCTCTGACCACAGGTAAGATTCTCCACTTTGAAGAATTCATGTGATTAGATTGAGTCCACCTGGATAGTACAGGAGAATCTCCCCCTCTCACAATTCCGAACTTAATCACATCTATGAAGTCCCATTTGCCATGTAAAATAACATATGTACAGGTTCTCTAGGACATGGACATCTTTGGGGGTCCATTATTCAGCCTCCCACAGGATCTACCTTGATATTTGCTCCATATGATAAGACAGTGTTCCCAACTCTTATCCACCAACAGGACATTTTCCCTGTTGATTTGTGGTGTCACCTGATAAAAGTAAACCAGCATCTTAAGATGATTAACCGTAAAGCTGGGAGGACTATGGGCAGAGCTGGATCCCTTGTTAAAACTCTCTAGTCCTGACTTCCTTTTAAACTTTGTGGTAACTTCTGGGGGAGGGATTAAAATAAATATAGAGGCCATCCTGGGGAGGCTCTCTCTCTCTCTTTGCACATGTGTGGCTGGTTGGAGCTCCAGGCAGAAGTGTGCATTCCCACTTCTGTTGTGGTTTTTGTTTCTTTTTTCTTTTCCGAATAAACTTCCCTTTTGGTGGATTTTCTGGAGAGTTATATTGGCCAGTTGACACACCTCTTCCTGATGCCAACCAAGTAGCTGCATTCACATAGCTCTGATTCTGAGCTCTCCCTTGCCCTATTTCTCGGTCCCAGCACAAGCATCAGTGTGTTTTTGGTGTGTGTGTGTGTGTGTGTGTGTGTGTGTGTGTGTGTTATTGGATTGGCTTTATAAAAGTTTTAAGATTGGTAAGGTGAGTGCTCCTTCACTCTTCCTTTTCCAAATGTTTCTTAGCCATCTAAGGACTAATTCTGCCATATAAATTTAGGATTGAATTTAATAGATTAACTTGGAAAGAACTGTCATCTTTGCATGCTAAGTTATCCTATCCATGAAGATGGTTCTCTTCAGGTCCTTTTTAAAATCCTCCAAGGAATTTAAAACTTTTTGTCTGCAAGGGGGTCAGGGTTCTGACCACAACCAATCTCCAATGTGTGTTCATGGGTTTTTCACCACATGAACAATTCTCTCACACCAGCTGTGTGTCCTACAATTCAACCCAATTCTTACACTATCTAGCCAGAGCCAGGAGATAGCTTCAGATTCCACAGATTAAGGGTTCAATTCTAAAAGACTGCTCTCCACTTCAGATGCCAATCCCAAGTCCAGGTTGTTAGCTGTGCTTCTGTCTGTCTGTCTGTAAATCAGAGGTTCCCATGACCATCCCTTCCTTAGGTTCCATTAATTTGTTAGAGTGGCTCACAGAACTTGGGAGACTAATTTACTCACTAGATTACCAGTTTATTAAAGGATATGAACCAATAGCCAAATGAAGAGATTCATAGGGTGAGGTTCCAAACAAAAGAGCTTCTGTTCCCATGGAGTTCAGGCCTGGCATATTGGCACATAGAAGCATTCTGGTTCACTAACCTGGAAGCTCTCTAAATCCTGTCCATTTGAACTTTTATGGAGACCTCATTGTATTTACATTGTCACAAGTGACTGCTAGGCTCACAGTCCATGCTGCAGTCTCTTCCTGCAAGCCAGGGGGACTCTTAGAACCCCAAGGATCTACCTGACACTGACTGGGGCCTCTGTGGTAGCCATGGCATGAGCAAAGAACAGAGCACGCGAGATCTTAAATGCCTTTCAATATGCTCTTTACTCAAACATCAACCATCAACACACCAAACAGTAAAGCATCAATCATTAATGCACCATACAGTAAAGCACACAGAGTAATGCAATAATTGGGTAAAATAGAGTAACGACCCAGTCCCAAAGTCAATCAGAGTCCTGGTGGAACGAGGAAGGGTGGCTGGTCCGGGAGGTCGGTCCAGCAGAGGTTTTGTATGAGCAGAGCAGAATGGAGGGTTCGCAGAGCAGAGTGACAGTGTCGTCACCTCTCAATCAAGACTGGCTCTCTGATCTGCAAAATTCCTCAGTTCATATGCAGTTCTGAGTGCCTGTCTGATGTCACCTTATTGGGCAGCCAGCTGGCGACACTGACTGTCCTCTTATCTTCAGTAGCAGACCTTTGGAGTGTAGCTGGTTACCCTCAGTTACCAGGGCAACTGGGAAGCCCCCTGGGTGTTGTCTGTTATGTTCTCTGCGCATTTCCAAAATGGAGTTACTCTTGCTTACACAAAATTTATTCTAAAAGCTTCCAGGGGCGCTCTACACAGGCATGGTTGATTAAATCATTGGCCATTGGTGATTGATTCAACTACCAATCCCTTTTTCTTCCCTGGAGGTGTGGTGAGGAAAAGCACTGAAGGTTCCAACCCTCAAATCACATGGTTGTTTCTCTTGGCAACCAGCCCCCAATCTTGGGAAATTCCAAAAAGTCACTTCACTAACCTAATAAAAGGCGCCTTTAATGCTCTCATCACTTAAGAAATTCCAAGGGTTTTAGGAGCTCTGTGCCAGAAACAGTGTTATGACCGAGGGGGTCACATAGGTTCATTGGTAGGAACATTTATTTATCAATCCTTGTGTGCCCTGTGGCAAGCTCTCCACTAGGTATTATTCCTGGATCTTGCCTCCTTCTTACACTTGCAATGGTAAATGACACCCATTTGTCTAAATCTTTTGAATGATTGTGCCAACTATCAAAAGGCTTTACACACTGAGATTCACATTTCTTTTTCTCTTCCCTCTGCCCTGGGCAGTGTGAGGCAAGAGTCACAAGTAAGTGCCTGTTGTCTGTGAGCCTCTCAGATGGGCTGTCCCAGGCTGGGAAAGGGGATGGATAATGTTAACAAATCCATTTTGCCACAAATCTTAGCCACATCCTCTAAGCTAGCTTTTACCAGAAATCGAGTGGCTATCACTGGGGTCTTGCAGTCTTCCAATTAATTCTAAACTTGGGAAATAAACCAGGATTGGCTTTGAGTATCTTTAGGTCTTAAGATTAAGAAAGTGGGGATCATGCAGGTATTTATCTTGGTGACATGCAGCTAGTTTTCCCAAGTTGCACAGTTGGCTTTTGTTTTTTCTTAATAAAAAAACAAAACACGAACTTTATTGAGGCATTATTTACATAAACACTTTAGTATGCTTATTTTAAGTGCACAACTCAATAAACAAATTTTGAAAAATGTATACTCATATATTTGTGTAATCGCCACCCCAATGAAGATTCAGAATATTTCCATCACTCCAAAGAGTTTCCTTATACTCTTTTGCAGTTAAATTTTATCCCATCCCAGCCCTAGGCAACCACTGGTCTGCTTTCTGTCACTATAGATTAGTTTGTCTATTCTAGAAACTCATATAAATGGAATCATACAGTATGTATTCTTTTGTGTCTGGCTTCTATCACACAACAGGATGTTTTCAAGATTCTTCCATAGTGTTTCAGATATCAGTAGCCTGTTCTTTTTTATTGCTATGTCATATTCCATGCTCTGGAATACCACAATTTGTGTATTCACTCACCTCTTAATGTACAATTGAGTTTTTTTCAGTGTTTGGCTATTGATGCTATAAATATTTTGTACTCGTATATGTCTTTTAGTGTCTTTTCTATTTATAGGAATTTCAAAGCTGGGCAAAAATAAATTAATAGAAGTCAAAATAGTCATCAACTTTGGGGAGTGGAGTTTGGCTGGGAGTGAGCTGAGGTGATGGAAATGGTCTATATCTTAATGTGAGCAGTGTTTACATAGATGTAGATATGTAAAAATTCCTCCAGCTATGCATTTGTATTCATTTGCTAGGGCTGCCATAACAAAATACCCCAGACTGGATAGCTTAAACAACAGAAATTTATTTTCTCACATTTATGGAGACTAGAAGTTCAAGATCAAAGTGTCAGCAAGGCTGGTTTCTCCTGAGTCCTCTCTCTTGACTTGTAGACGGCCAACTTTTCACTGTATCTTCACATGGTCTTTTCTCCATGTGGCACCCCTGATGTTTTCCTGTGTGTCCAAATTCCCTCTTCTTAAAAAGGACATCAGTCATATTGGATTAGGGCCCACCCTAAGAACTCCATTTTAACTTAATCACCTTGGTAAAGGCTTCATATCCAAATATAGTTATGTTCTGAGGTCTGGAGAAAAAAGCTTTGATAAAAGTGAACTGGCAGGGGCTGGAATTAGTGGCTCATTGGTTAGGAGTTGGCTTGGGAGCGTGAGCTCTGAGAAGGGCCGCCAGGTTCAGATTCCACATGGGGGCCAATGACACTATGCCCTCTACAGCTAAGATGGTGAACAACAGTTCAACCTGGAGCTGGGCTTCCGTCAGTGGCCGGCGACAGCATAGGCTGCAGTGGAGATGCAGTGGGCTGCCTTGAGCTACCGTGAGTGACCGGCAGCCAGTGTGAGCTGCCATGAGCCGCTGTGAGAGGCCGTCCAATGGCTGGCGACCAACTGCCTCACCCGGGAAAAGCGCAATGATCACAATACCAACTTGGGCCAGTGAAGCAACATCCTCCACAACTAGGCTGAATAACAAAAGGACAGCAACTTGTCTGTTCCCCTTCCCCTGATTCTCCAGCTCTCTTCCCCTCCCCAATTTGTCTGTTCCCCTTTGCCAGTTCCCCAATAAGATCTTTTTTTAAAAAAAGTGAACTTGCATCTTAAGATACTTAATCACAGAGTTGGGAGGACTACGGGTGGAGCTGGGCCCCTTGTTAACTCTATAATCCTGACTTCCTGTTTAGCTCTGTGGTAACTTCTGGGGAAGGGATTATAATAAAGGGATTAGCCATCTTGGAATTGGGGTCTTTTTGCTACATGTGGGCTCCCAGTTGTAGCCCCATGTTAGAGATGTGCATTCTCTCACTTCAGTGGTGGTTTTTGTTTCTTTTCCTTTTCCTAAATAAACCTTTTCTTTGTGGATTATTTGGAGAGTTGTTTTCGCTGGTCAACAGCTTCAACATATGAATGTACATATTTTGATATGGGAGATACAATTCAGCTATGACAGTACTTAGTGTTGGTGTACTTACTCATTTTACATATGTTATACCTCATCAATAAAAATAAGTAAAAACAAAGGAAGAAGTTTGTAGTGGTTGTTGTGAGGTGGGGACCCAGAGACCAAAGATAATATGGCATTATAACCACTTTTGTTCTGATCGACAAGTTGTTACCTCATCGATTCATTACCTCTTCTTCAATTGAAAAGAGTTAAATATAAAACCTAAACTATATAAAGAAACCAACAAGTAAATACGTAAATCAATCTATGACAAGGAGGAAGGTTAAACTTTCAGAATAAGAGCAGTGGGAGAGTAGAAGCAAAATAGAGGATTACAGGGTGATCAGCTAAGGAGAGAGTTTCCTCAGGAGAAAGTTCAGAAAAGGAAAGGGGGACCTGGAAGACTAGGTGAACAGATAGAAAAGGGAAAGAACATTGTCCTCATGATTTCAACCTATGATTCAAAATGTAGTAGTTTCTAGAGTAAATCTCAGACAAATGAGATGTGTTTGTTAGCCTTTTGTTATTGATTTTTAATGTTATTCACTATTGGCAGAGACCACAATCTCTATAATGCAGAATCTTTGGAATTTACTAAGGTGCCTTTGTAACTTAGTACATGGTCAGTGTTTGTGAATGGCCCATGTGTGCTCTTAAAGTATAGGTAGTCTGTTCCTTGAGCATAAATATACTCTCAAGTAAATACATATGCATAATTAATTGTTGTTAGTTCATGTTCATTAATATTTTATTCAAATATTCAATGTCTTGATTAGACTGAAGATAGATATTTCCTTAGGAGAAAAATAGGGAAGGAAAATTGAGGTCTTGAAGGCCAAAAAGACTTTAAGGGGGGGCCAGCCAAATAGCTCAGTTGGTTGGGAATGTGAGCTCTGAGCAGCGGGGTTGCCAGTTCGATTCCCAAATGGGCCGGTGTGCTGTGCTGGGCTGCCAGTGGGTGGCAGGATAGCTCAGCTAGTGGGAGCGTGTGCTCCTGGCAGGAAGGTTTCCGGCTCAGCTCCTGCATGGGATGGTGGGATGTGCCCACCTGCAACTAGAATTGAGCATGGCACCTTGGGCTGGGTGGCCGCGAGCTGCCGATGGGCGGCTGGATGGAGACTGGACTTGGGAGCTGGGCTGGCTGCGCCATCCACGGCTAGGATTGGGGGATGGCAGCTTGGCTGTTCCTCTTCCCCAGTTCCCCAGCACTGTTCTCCTTCCCCAATTCCCCAATAAAATCTTTGGGGGGAAAAAAAGACTTGAAGGTAAAAAGCATTATAGTAATATAAAGACTCAATTGATGCTAACATATGATATTAGCATAACGGTAAAAATGTTATACAATTCTAAGGGCTGGCTGAGTGGCGCGTTGGTTAAGAGCTGGCTTGGGATGCCAGAGGGCCCTGGTTCAGATCCCACATATGAGGACCAGTGACACTACCCTCTACAGCTAAGATGCTGAACAACAACTCAACTTGGAGCTGGGCTGCTGTGAGTCGCCAGCGACGGCATAGGCTGCAGCCCGTGCTGCAGTGGATTGCTATGGGCTACTGTGTGTAGCCAGCAGCCAGTGTGAGCAGCCAGCAGCTGCAGTGAGCGGCCGTCCAGAAGCCGGTGACCAATTTGCTTCACCGGGGAAGAGTGCAATGATGGTGCCAGCTTGGGCCAGTGAAGCAACATCCTCCACAACTAGACTGAAGAACAAAACAACAGCAACTTCTCTGTTCCCCTTCCCCCAATTCCCCAGCGTTGCTCCCCTGCCCCAATTCCCCAATAAAAATCTTACAAAAAAAGTTATACAATTCTAAGTATGTATAATTTTAATATAACTTAAAATATATAAATCACAAACTTGGCAGGATTACAAGAAGAAATGGACAAATTCATAGCCTTCACAAGTTATTTACAAAAGCATATACTGGCGATCAAAATCTTAGGCACAAAAAAATGTTATGTTAAGAATACAGAGAAGTTGGCTGGCCAAGTAGCTCAGTTGGTTAAGAGCTCAATCAAGAGTGGGAGCTCTGAGTTCACTCCTGCCCTCCCTCAGAAACCTTGGCCCCTCACCTTGCCAGAGCCTTAGGCTGACCCCTAAAGAGAGAATTAGGGTCAGATTACAGAGGCGCTCCTACTCCCAGGGCATTGAGAAACTCCACATGAGAACAGGCTGCAGGAGTATGCGCCTAAACACACGCCCCTGCCCCCACCTCTCCTGTGAGACTCTAGAGGCCGAGCAACTTCAGCTGCTGTGTCACTCAGGCCTTCTGGGCAGGTGGCTTCTAGCAGCTCTGAAACCTCCACTACCACCCCCAACAGCCCCCAGTGGAAAGAGTGCCCAAAGATGCACATCCAGCCCTCTGGCTGCGCAGAATTCAGAGTGCCTCTGGGCAGGTGGGAGCAGAAACAGCGCTGACTTTGTTAAAAAAATACTAATCACACCTCACAACCCCACTCACTTAAAATAGATCTTCATTACCAGAGTCACTCTAGGGTGCCAGGCAGATGGCTCTGCCCCCACAAGATGTAGAGGAGTTTGTGTACAGCAGAGGAAAACCTGGGGAGAGCATAGCGGACTTCAGCCAAAATTGGCACTGGTTGTTTCTTGTTTTTTCTCCTTTTTTTTCCTGGTTTGTATGTTTTTATTTTAGTGTGTTATAGTGTTGTTGTTAATTGGGTTCTTTTGGATGTTTGGGGAGGTTTTTCATTGGTTGCTTGTGTTGATTGTTTTTGGTTTTTTCTATTTCATTATTATTTTTAGCTTTTAATATAGGCATATAGAAAAGAGCATATACGTGGATCTATATGTCCATATATATTGGGGTGTAGACATGTATATATATATTTTTTTTCTTTTTCTTTTTCTCTCTCTCTTTCCTTCTTTCTTTTCTACCTTCTCTCTCCCCCTCCTTTTCTGCTTTCCTGTCACTGCTTTACTTTTCCTCCTTCTTTCCATTTTTTCTGCAATTTTTTTTTGGGGGTGTTGCTATTTTGTTTCTCGAGTTTATTCTATTTTTTATTTTATTATATTTTTATTTTATTTTGTTTTGCTACTTGTTCCTTGTTTTTTTTTCCCGTTGTTGTTTTGTTTCTGTTGATTTGTTTTCTCCTTTTGTATGCTTGATATTTCTGTACATGTTGAGTATAGGTTGATGGTTGTTTTGCACATCTGAGAGTATCTGGTTACCTTTGGTGGCTGTTGTGGTTGTGCTTGTCGATCCGCTTAGCTCTAAAACCCACTCTGCAGTGGGGCCCAGCCAAAAAGGCATAAGAATCATCACACCCAGAGACCAACTTTAGATAAAACCAGGGTCTGACCTACAAGAGTCACACCCAAAGGGAAATTGCTACAGGCAAAAGAGCCCATAGGGGCCGAGCCTCACCAGAGGGGTCAACCCTCACACAGCAGTTCATAAACTGTGGACACAGCTAATCCTCACAGCTAGTCAGCCTGGAAGTCAATCTCACCTACTGACAGGCCAAAACCAGTCAAAACTCGACCTCAACAAGAAAAGACACACAACACAAGGAACACCTCTGATACACATACACAGGAGAAAAGGGAGTCTAAGTAATTCAAATATAAAGGACACATACCACATAAGTCCATCCAGAAAAGACTGAGAGACCTAAGGGATCTACCTATTACACCAAAGCAAACACAAAGAGTAAGCCAGAATGGGGAAACAAAGAAACACAGCCCAAATAAAAGAACAGAAGAAACTTCCTGAATCAGTGGAACTAGAGGAAATAGAGGTAAACAACCTATCGGACACAGAGTTCAGAACACTGATTATTAGAATGTTCAAGGAAATTAATGAGAATTTAAAGAAGGATAGGGAAATCATGAAAAACAACCAGCTAGAATTAAAGAATACAATTACTGAATTAAATAACAAATTTGATGGAATTACTAGCAGATTAGATGAAGCAGAGGATTGAATCAGTGACTTACAAGACAAGATAGCAGAGATCATCCAAGCAGAATAACAAAAAGAAAAAAAACTAAAAAACATTGAAAATAGCTTGAGAGAGCTGGGCGACAACATCAAACGCAACAACATGCGCATCATAGGCATATCATAAGGAGAAGAAAGGGAGCAAGGGATCGAGTACATATTTGAAGTAATAATGTCTGAAAACTTCCCTAACCTGGCAAAAGAAATTGACATACAAGCACAGGAAGTGCAGAGAGTTCCAACCAAGATAATCCCAAATAGGCCCACACCAAGACACATTATAGTGAAAATGGCAAGGGTTAAAGACAAAGACAGAATCCTAAAAGCAGCAAGGGACAGGCAGCAAGTTACATACAAGGGCACCCCCATAAGAATATCAGCAGAATTTTCTACAGAAACTGCAGGCCAGAAGGGAGTGGCAGGAGGTCTTCAAAGTGATGAAAAACAAAGGCCTACAACCTAGATTGCTTTATCCAGCAAGGTTATCATTTAAAATTGAAGGAGAGATAAAGAGCTTCCCAGAAAAGAATAAGATGAGGGAGTTCATTACCACTAAGCCAGCATTGCTGGAAATGTTAAAAGGGCTTCTTTAAGCAGAGGAAAGAGAAAAACAACCTAACTAATGAATACCAGGAACACAAATAACAAAATGTCAATAACTACACACCTATCAATAATCTCATTAAATGTAAATGGATTGAATACTACAATCAAAAGACATAGGGTGGCTAAGTGGATAAGAAAGCAAGACCCTTGCATATGCTGTTTACAAGAGACTCACCTCAGATCAAAAGACACATACAGTAAAGGGATGGAGTAAAATATTTCATGTAAATGGAACTGACAAAAAAAGCTGGAGTAGTGATACTTATATCAGATAAAATGGACTTTAAATTGAAGAACATAATAAAGGACAAAGAAGGGCACTTCATAATAATAGAGAGATCGATCCAACAAAAGGACATAACCCTAGTAAACATCTATGCACCTAACATAGGAGCCCCCAAATATATAAAAAAGATATTGACAGACATAAAGACAGAGATCAATGGCAACACTATCATAGTAGGGGACTTCAACACCCCACTGTCACCAATGGACAGATCCTCCAGACAGAAAATCAACACGGAAACAGTGGCCTTAAGTGACACGTTAAACCAGCTGGATTTAATCGATATTTTTAGAGCATTTCACCCCACAGCAACAGAATATACATTTCTCCCCAAGTGCACATGGAACATTTTCCAACATAGACCACATGTTAGGCCACAAAACAAATCTCAATAAATTTAAGAAGATTGAAATCATATCAAGCATCTTCTCTGACCACAATGCTATGAAACTAGAAATCAACTATAAGAAGAAATCCGGAAAGCACAGAAATACATGGAGGCTGAATAATATGCTACTAAATAGCGAGTGGGTCAAAACTGAGATCAAGGAAGAAATCAAAAGCTACCTCTAGACAAACGAAAATGAAAATGCCACAACCCAAAATCTCTGGGATGCATCGAAAGTAGTTCTAACAGGGAAGTTAATAGCAGTGCAGGCCTACCTAAAGAAGCAAAAAAAAAATCTCAAATCAACAGGTTATCCTTACATTCCAGGGAACTAGAAAAAGAACAGCAAAATAAGCCCAAAGAGAGTACAAGGAAGGAGATAATAAAGACCAGAGCAGAAATAAACAAAATAGAGACCAGAAAAACAATACAAAAGATTAATGAAACCAAGAGCTGGTTTTTTGAGAAGATAAACAAAATTGACAAACCTCGAGCCAGACTCATCAAAAATAAAAGAGAGAGGACTCAAACTAGTAAAATCAGGAATGAAAGAGGTGAAGTGACAACAGACTCCACAGAAATACTAAAAATCTTAAGAAATTACTATGAGCAATTATATGCAACAAATTTGACAATCTGGAAGAAATAGATAATTTCCTAGAAGCATACAACCTTCCAAAGCTAACACAAGAAGAAACAGAAAACCTGAATGGACTGATTACCATCAAGGAAATTGAATCAGTAATCAACAAGCTCCCAACAAACAAAAACCCTGGACCAGATGGCTTCATAAGTGAATTTTACCAATCATTCAAAAAAGAATTATCACCTATTCTTCTCAAACTATTCTAAAAAATCCAGAAGGAGGGAAGGCTCCCAAACTCTATGAAGCCACGGTCACCCTGATTCCAAAACCAGACAAAGAGTACAAAAAAAGAAAACTACAGGCCAATATCTCTGATGAACACAGATGCAAAATTCCTCAACAAAATCTTAGCAAACAGAATTCAGCAATATATTAAGAAGATCATACATCGTGACCAAGTGGGTCTCATCCCTAGTACGCAAGGTTGGTTCAACATCCGCAAATCAATTAATGTGATACACCACATCAACAAAATGAAAAATAAAAATCATATGATCATATAAATAGATGCAGAAAAAACATTTGACAAAATACAACAGCCATTTATGATAAAAACTCT
>NW_017731457.1:4193237-4199438 GCF_001890085.2 Hipposideros armiger | reverse complement strand
AAAAAAAAAAAAGAGTGTGAGCTCTGAGCAACAGGGTCTCTGGTTCGATTCCCGGCCTGAGCTGAGCTGCCGCTGAGCTGCCAACAGGTGGCAGGATGGCTCAGCTTAAAAATAAATAAATAGATAAATAAATAAATAAATAAATAAATAAATAAAACAAAAAGCAATCCATGAAATTCATCATAGTAACAGACTAAAGATTAAACACTATGATTATCTCAGTAGACGAAGAAAAAGCTTTTACAAAATTGAACATCTATTCATAGTAAATAAGTATATATACATATATATGTGTGTGTGTATATATATATATACATACATACATAAATATATGTGTGTACTGTGTTTCCCTGAAAATAAGACCTAAATGGAAAATAAGCCCTACCATGATTTTTCAGGATGCTTGTAATATAAGCCCTACCCCAAACATAAGGCCCAGTTAAGATCGTCAGCCAGATGTGACTGTTTGCATAAGTTTTGTACATGAATAAATGAATAAATGTAGATTGTTGGAGTAAAAATTAATATAAGACCTGATCTTATTTTTGGGGAAGCACGGTATATACATATTGGGTTGTCGGAAAAGTCATGACGAATTTTTTCTATGTTTTTTGTTGCAAAAATGCATCATGACTTTACTGACAACCCAATATATCAGTAAACTAGGAATGGAAAGAAACTTCCTTAACCTGCTAAGAGCATATGAGGTCTGACAATTAAGTTTGCAAACTCATCCTAGAAAAAGTGCTATATACCTCATTGATGAATATCATTATAGTCACTTTCGAAGTACTCCCCCTTGGGAAGCTATGCACTGACACCAGCGCCTAGTCCACCCTTCAAAGTAATTTTGGAACTCTTTTTCTGGAATGGCCATCAGAGCTGTCATCATATTACCTTTGATGTCCTGAATGTCATCAAAATGTCTTCCTTTTAATATTTCCTATATCTTTGTGTAAAGAAAAAAGTCATTGAAGGCCAGATCAGGTGAGTAGGGAGGGTGTTCCAACACAGTTATTTGTTTACTGGCTAAAAACTCCCTCACAGACAGTGCTGTGTGAGCTGGTGCATTGTCATGATGCAAGAACTCCTTTGGGACCATTTTTGCACACACCTTTCTCATGTCAAGGTTTTCAGTTAAGATTTTCCTGTTTCTCTATTGATGTTTACTTGGTCTGCTATGCTTCTCACAGTCAGATGAAGATTTTGACGCACAATTTGTCGAATTTTTGCAATGTTTTCATCAGATTTGCTTGTTACTGGCTGCCTTGACCTCTCTTCACCAGTGATGCATTCTCTCCTCTCAGAAAAACGTTTAATCCATTTGTACACCACTGTTTTCTCCATGGCATTATCCCCATAAACTTGGACTAACATGTCCCTGATTTCACTTCCACTCTTGCCAAGTTCAACAAGAAATTTAATGTTTGTTCTTTACTCTAATTCAAGCTTAGACATTCTCACGACAGCACAAAAACATGCAACGACAATAATGAACGCCACTCAGCAAGACACTGCCACACATTGCCACGAACACAGCTGTGAGACACTGATATACGAAGGTTATGAAACCTTACCAAGCTATTTGTACAGTGCTGCCAATGTAAGGGCACAGTGGCAAGTTTGCAAGCTTAACTGTCAGAACTCATATAGAAAGATATATAACGTTAAGAGTCTGAATGCTTTCCACCTGAGATTGGGAATAAGAAAAGAATATTTAATTTCCTCACTCCCAATCAATATTCTACTGAGAGTCCTGGCCAATGCATTAAGGCAGGAAAGAAATAAAAGACAGATCAAAAAGGAAAAAAATAAAACAACTTCTATTCATTGATTACATGATTTTCTATGTAGAAAATTTCAAAGAAAAGAAAAAAAGAATGGGGTGCCTGTTCAACTTACAAGTGGAAATGTCCAGTAGGGCAGTCAGGCATGAGTCTAGAAGTCAGGGAAAAGGTCTGGTCTGGAGATGGTTTGGAAATTGCCATCCTATCAAGGATATAACATTGTTGAAAGCCACGGGACTGGATGAGATCATGTAGGGAGGGAGTGTGGACAGAGAGAACTGAATACACTCTGTTTAGGGGCAGGAAGATAGAAAAACCCAGAGAAGATGTGGGCAGAGAGGCAGGAAAAGAACCAGGAGAGCTGGGAGACCAAGACGCCAGGAGGGAAGATCTCCAAGGAGAGTGTGATCTCCTCTGTCAGATGCCATGGCCAAATAAGAGGAGCACAGACAAGGTGGATGGAGGTCGTTGTTCAGGTGGTAGGACAACTTTCTGGGAATGTGAAGAACAAAAGCCTAACTGTAGTCCGTTCCAAAGAAAATGGAGAACAAGTCAAGCAATGATAGCATGGGCATGTGAGGTCAAGCAGGGGACTGGTATTCTTTTGTTTTAAGATGTGAAATACGCTAAAGAAGGATCCAGGGAAGGGAGGAAAGATAATGTTTCAGGAGAGAGGCAAATACAGAAGAGGAGTCCTTGAGTTAGTGGTAGGGGGTGAAACCCAGCAATGCTGAGCAGAACCATACTGAGGCCTGAGCAAAAGAAAAAAATCAGTAATACTGATCCTGTCTTCACTTACAGTTTTGATGTTTTGTACATTGTCGATGTTTTGCATTAGTTTGATTTTTAAAAAACATTGCATTAAAATATTATTTAAGTCGATTAATAAGTTTTCTTGGTACCTCTTTGTACTCATAATTTGCAAATGTCCTGTGGAAAGAAATTTGTAGGAGATTTCCTCGTATAAGAGGGAAGTGGAGGGGAAGCCGGGAGTGTATCAGAATAGAGGGGACATAGGAGCTCTGATGACTGACAAGGGCAGTCCCCAGGCTGACAGGCACCGCATAGCTCAGAAACAAGAATAGGTGGTTAGGACTGGTGGTTGTCCATGCCCTGTTGTGGAGTCACCTTTAGCAGGGTCAGAGCTCCCTCTGGTGGGCCTAGGTGGCAAAGGCAGCTCAGAGTGGATGGTGTGGGGGGTGGGCCCTGTCAGGGGAACAGAAGAGAGGGATAAAAAAAGGAGAAGGAGGAGGGGAGTAGGACTACAGAGGAGTGAGTTTTGAGAAGGGAATGATCAATAGTTTCATGTGACAGAGAGGCCTCATTTAACTTTGGCCTGATTAATTTACATAGGTGCAGCAAGAAGTGTAAATTAACACATGTAAACCTCTTCAAGTATTTTGCAACCTATAAAATGGGAATATCTACCAAGATAGGATTTCACTCTGATTTATAGACCCTGCAGATGAAATTTCATGAAAGGAGTTTCTTGGCCTTGGTCCTAGTGTCAGGATAGAGGAGCAAAGATTAATAATAGAGGCTTTTTAAGTCCAAGCCAAGATTCCTTCAGAAAATTTCCATATAGAAGTTATGAGATTCTGACAACCAGGAAGTGACCTTCCTTACCACGGTGAGGCTGGGATCCTAAAAAAATAAGTAAGTAAAATGTCAGAGAGGTCAAAGAGGGTAAAAGGTAAAAAGAGACTACTGTCAACCTGGGCTGCAGCTAAGATGGTGAATGGCGGCTTGTCCTGGAGCTGGGCTGCCGTGGGTCTCCAGCGACGGCGTGGGCTGTGGTGGGGCTGGCTGGCAGCTGGTGTGGGCTTTCATAGGCTGCCGTGGGCCGCCGTGAGGCTGGCTGGTGGCTGCCTCACCAGGGAGGAGTGCAGTGTTGGTGCCAATGTGGGCTGTTGAAGTGACGCCCTCCGCAACTAGACTGAAGAACAAAAGGACAGCNAGAACAAATTCAAAATGGATTAAAGACTTAAATGTAAGACCTGAAACCATAAAACTCCTAGAAGAAAATATAGGGTCTAAATATGCAGAAATTACCCTGAGCAATATTTTTACTGATACATCCCCATGGGCAAGGGAAGTAAAAGAAAAAATGAACATATGGGACTACATCAAACTTAAAATTTTTTTTACAACAAAGGAAACCATCAACAAAACAAAAAAGAAGCCTACTGAATTGGAGAAGATATTTGTCAATAGTATATCTGATAAGGGGTTAATATCCAAAACTTATAAAACACTCAAGCAACTCAACACCAAAAAAACCAAACAACCCAATTAAAAAATGGGCAGTTGGGGCCGGCCGAGTGGCTCAGCTGGTTAAGACCTCACTTGGGAGCGCCAGCTCTGAGCAGCAGGGCTGCAGTTCGGATCCCATATTGAGGGCCAGGTGATGCTCGCCCTCGACAGCTAAGATGATGAACAACAGCTCGACCTGGAGCTGGGCTGCTGTGAGTCGCCAGCGATGGTGTAGGCTGCAGAGGGGCTGCAGTGGGCTGCTGTAAGCTACCGTGAGTAGCTGGTAGTCAGCGTGAGCGGCCAGCAGCCGGTGTGAGCTGCCAGGAGCCGCTGTGAGCAGTCGACCAATGACTGGCGACCAATTGCCTCACCCGGGAAGAGCATAATGATAATACCAACATGGGCCAGTGAAGCGACGTCCTCCACAACTAGACTGAAGAACAAAAGGACAGCAATTTATCTACCTGTCTGTTCCCCTTCCCCAATTCCCAAACGCTGTTCCCCTCTCCCCAATTCCCCAATTAAAAAAAAAATGGGCAGAGGATATGAAGAGACATTTTTCTAAAGAGGACATACAGATGGCCAAAAGGCACATGAAAAAATGCTCAACCTCACTAATCATTAGAGAAATGCAAATAAAAACCACAATGAGATATTTCCCATTTTCCCCTTGCATCAATGCGGGGCCCTGTGACTAGTTCTGACCATAGCCATGTGACCCCTAAAACCTCCCACAGGATTCTCCATGCTCCTTCTCTCCTCTCATTTCTGCTGGCCTGTTGCAGAAGATCCAGGAGAGGATTCGGAACCCCCTACAGCTGTTGCTGCCTGCCCGAATCACAGTGGGAAGTTTGCCTGTCAATCATCCAATTGACAGTGATGTAAGCAAGAAATAAATCTTCTATTGTATGAAGCCACTAAGATTTAGGGGATGCTCCGATACAGTAGTTAATCAATTCTAATACTATCTCAAAGTAATGCTCAACCTCACTAATCATTAGAGAAATGCAAATTAAAACCACAATGAGATACCACTTCACTCTGGTCAGAATGGCTATCATCAATAAATCAATAAACAACAAGTGCTGGCGAGGCTGTGGAGAAAAGGGAACCCTGGTGCATTGTTGGTGGGACTGCAGATTGGTGCAGCCACTATGGAAATCAGTATGGAGGTATCTCAAAACACTGGAAATGGAACTACCGTATGACCCAGCAATTTCACTCTTAGGTATTTATCCAGAAAAACCCAAGACATTAATTTGAAAAAACATATGCACCCCTATGTTCATTGCAGCACTATTCACAATAGCCAAGACTTGGTAACAACCAAAATGCCCATCAGTAGATGACTGAATTAAGAATTTACAGTACATTTACACAATGGAGTATTACTCAGCTATAAAGAAGAAGGAAATCATACCATTTGCAATGATATGGATGGAACTAGAGAACATTATGCTAAGAGAAATAAGCATATTTCTCAGTCAGAGAAAGACAAATACCATATGATCTCACTTATACATGGAATCTAAAAAACTGAATAAATGAGAAATGTAAACAGAAATAGTCTCAGAGACACAGAGGAAAAACTGAGGGTTTCTAGTTTGGAGGGGGTGGGGATGAAGGAGAAGGGGAAGGGATGAGACAATACAAATTGGTAACTACAATATGGCCTCAGGAATAGAAAATACAGTTTGGGGAATATAATCAATAATGTTGTAAATATTTTTTAGGGGGCCAGTTGGACTCATGTCTTGTTAAAGAGACCACTGCATAGACAGTGTAGAGGTCTGATCACTGCACTGTATTTCTGAAGCTGATGTTGAATAATATTGTGTGTCAACTACAATTATATATACATATAGTCACAGGACGTGGAGTGGAGTGTGGGAATGGAGTTAATGGAATTATAATAGATAAGTATGACATCGGGGGTGGGAGGGCAGTGGATGGGGAGAGGGAGGTTATTACTTTGTGAGGGGTGAAAAGGATAACTATTGTATTGTTCTGTACACCTGAAACTAATAATAATAATAAATAAATAAATAAATAAATTATTTTTAAAAAAGAGTGGGAGCTCTGAGCAACAGGGTCACTGGTTCAATTCCTGGCCTGAGCTGAGCTGCTGCTGAGCTGCCAACAGGCAGCAGGATGGCTCAGC
>NW_017731457.1:4182563-4188529 GCF_001890085.2 Hipposideros armiger | reverse complement strand
GGGAAGGGGAACAGACAAGTTGCTGTCCTTTTTGTTCTTCAGTCTAGTTGTGGAGGATGTCGCTTCACTGGCCCATGTTGGTATTATCATTGTGCTCTTCCCAGGTGAGGCAGATCGGTCGTCGGCCACTGGACGGCCACCTATAGTGGCTCTTGGCAGCTCACGTTGGCTGCCAGGCACTCACAGCAGCCCACTGCAGCCCCACTGCAGCCTACCCCCTCACCGGCGACTCACAGCAGCCCAGCTCCAGGTCGAGCTGTTGTTCACCATCTTAGCTGTAGAGGTCAGTGTTACTGGCCCTCATGTGGGATCCGAACCAGGGCCCTGCTGCTCAGAGCTGGTGTCCCAAGCCAATTCTTAACCAATGCACCACTCAGCCAGCCCCCCAATAAAATCTTTTTTAAAAAGATGGAGAAGGAAGGCCACCCTGGGGTGGGGCCTATGTAACCTTGTGCTTCAGTTCTCAGAATTGCTACTAAATTGCTAACCTGTTGCTAAACTCAGCTCAAGGCTGAGCCATAAACATCCTGGAACAACAACTGCTGCACGGATTATACCTCCTCCTTGTAGTTTTTGCCTCCCTCATTTGCATGTGGGCTCTAACCAGTCCCTGTTAATCTTTGGTTTGCATGGAGAACCCAAATGGGAACTACACTTGTAGATATTTTTTTCTCTATAAAACTCTGAGCACAATTGTGATTTCTACCTGAATCTGTGCCTGCTGGACTGCAATTTTTTTGCTCAAATACATGCTTTTTTTGTGTTCTTTATCACAGCCTAAACCGCTTTTTTGGTTAACTCTATCTTCAGAATTTAATGGTTCTTTATAATGACACTTGTCTAGGATGTAAATATTGCGAAGTATCCTATTAGACCTGCATGCCAGTTTCCTTGAGGAAACCAGAGGGAGACTTGAGTATAGCCGAACTCCAAATGTGCTCCCCCCGACACTGGTCACTTGGCAGAGGGTGGAAGCCTTAAGGGCACCAGGTATTTGAGCACATCCTCTGCCCAAATCATTGACTGACAATTAAGTTATGCAGATACAAGGGGGATCCCAAAAATCAGACTAAAATAAATAATAAGAACAGAAAAATCTGGTAGAGATATCAGTAACCACACACCACTGTAAAAGCAAAATCCACAGTTTAATTGTAGTCAAGTTGCTAAACAACAGCTGCATAGGCAACAACCATCAGCACCAAATACTCTGAGACATGCAGAGAAACAGGAAAGTGTGACCCACTCAGGAGAATGGAGGCATCAACAGAAACTAATTCTGAGTGGGCCCAGCTGTGACATTTAGCAGAGAGGTACTTTGAAGCAGCTGTTATGAATATTTGCAAAGAATTAAAGGAAAATATGTTGACAGTGACTCAAAAAATAGGAATTCTCAACAGAGAAACAGAACCTATTTTTTTTTTTTTGGGTAAATAACCAAATGGAAATTTTACAGATGAAGAGTAAAGTAACTGGAATGAAAAATTCATTAGAAGGGCTCAACAATTCATTAGAAGGGCAGAAGAAAGAATCAGTGACCTCAAAGATAGATTGATAAAAGTTATCCAAGCCAAAGAACAGAGAGAAAAAAGATTGATGAAAACTGAACACAGCCTCAGAGACAGTGGAACAATGTCAAACATAACAACATACATATAGTGAGGAATCCAGAAGGAGAGCTAGAAAAAGGGAGAGAAAAAAAATCTTTCAAAACTAAAAATGACTTGTTCTGCTACTCGTGACACTGCTCCTGTGCCCCTTTGGTGAGGATCTGGTATCCCTTTTGGGCAGCAACAACTGAGGACACTCTAGTACTTGCTGTGATAAAAAACCCAAGGAGTCCAGACCAAGAACAGTGGTGATGTTAATGTGAAGGTGGAGAGCGGGATGGTTCTGTGGTGCAGTTTAAGATTAAGATTATGTACCACGTGGAAAACTAATAAAATCTTATTATGAATGACAAGATTTGTCAATGAGGCAGATCAATTTCTGATCTGATGAGCAGCCATTCGATGAAATAGACACATCCACATATTTGGAACTAGATGGCAAAGATATAATTGGCATATTCCTATAAGTATCTAGATACTTAGTCCAAAACTCTGTTTCTTGCAGACCAAGAACACATGCTCAGTTGGAAAACTGCAATTTGGCTTCACCACATCCTGAATAGTTTCCTCTATTCTTTCATTTTCCCTTCCCCATTCATTTATTATGCATGAAGTGACTGGGATATGTGAACAAGCATCTTGCTTTTTTCAAAAAACTAAACTGCTAGTGATATATTTCATCAACATCAACTGAAGATGAAGTAGGGAAAAATACTGTTTCTGTGAAAATAACCCCCTTTCTCCATTAGAAACACACTCATTTAAGTCCCATCTTTCTATTCCAATAAGTCATTAATATTAGTTCTTGCTGTTTAACAACAATAAAAAACAAATTTAAAATAACAAAAAAATCCCTGCATATTTTGTTTGGAGGATTTCAATGTTTTTCATTTATCATTGTAAAACAAGGACAATTTTGTAACTTTATTTGTATGTAGCTGTTACATGCATGGCAATATGTCTTTAGGCAGTGACACATTATTTTAAAGAAATGGATCTTAGGTACTTTTCAAGTCAAGCATATTGTTATTTAAATAAATTTCTTATTTTTTAAACATTAAAGCAAAAATAAAGACATTCCCAGATAAGTACAAATTGAGAGAATTTGTTGATAGTCAATCTCTCCTACAAAAAACACAGAAGGAAGTTCTTCAGATCAAAAAGGAAGGATACCAGATGGTATCTCTAAGTCACAGGAAGGAATGAGGAATGTCAGAAATGGTAAACATGTCAGTAAATACAAAAGACTGATCTATATCTTTTCTTTCCTTAATATCTTTTAAAAATGAAATTGTTTAAATAATTATTACGAGGCTGTATTGTTGGGGTTTTAACATACATAGATGTAATATATTTGACAAAAATAGCAAGAAAAAAGAGTGGAAATAGAGCCATATTGCTACATTTTACTGAACTTAAATCAATATTAACCTGAAATAGTCTCATAAATTAAAGATTCATTTTAGAATCTCTAGAGCAATCTCTAAGAAAAAAAAGCTTAAACATATGGCAACAGTGGAATTAAAATAATACACTCTAAATATTTTAACATAAAATAAAGCAATATAGGGGAAAACAGAGTGACAAAAAAGGAAAATCAGTTGTATTTCCATAAACTAGCATAAACAATAAAAAAATGAGATTTTAAAAATGTCATTCACAAAAGCATCCCTCCAAAATAAAACGTTTAGAAACAAATTTATCAAAAGAAGTGCAAGACCTATACACTGAAAACTAAAAAATATTGCTGAGAGGTTTTAAAAAGAGCTAAATAAATGGAGAGATATATGTTATGTTCATAGATCAGAAGACTTGCTATATTAAGATGGTAATTATTTCCAAATTGACCTATTGATTCAATAAAGTCTCTATCAAAATCCCAGATACCTTTTTAAATAATTGACAAGCTGATTCTAAAATTTACATGGTAATGCAAAGTACCTAGAATAGCCAAAATAGTTTTGAAAAAGAATATAGATTTAGGACTCACTCTACCGGACTTCAAAGTTTTCTATGAAGTTACAGTAATCGTGACAGTGTGGCATTGGCATAAGGCTATATAGACATGTAGAACAATGGAATAGAATAGGAAGTCCAGAAATAAACACTTATATTTATGGTCAATTGCTTTTTGAAGAAGGTGCTAAAAAGAAATTCAAAGAGAAAAGGATGATTAAAAAATAAATATATACATACATATATATATATATATATATATATATTAGTGAAACAATGAGACTTCCATATGCAAACAAACAAACATTACCTCAAAATATATACAAAAATTAACTCAAAATTGATCAAAGACCTAAATGTAAGTGTTAAAGCTATAAAACTTCTAGATGTAAACATAGGAGAAAATCATTGTAATGTTAAGTTGGGCAAAGATTTCTTCGACATGACACTGAAGCATAAACCATAAAAAAATTGATAAATTGGATTCATCAAAATTAAAAACTTTTGCCCTGACAAAAGCATTGTTAACAGGATAAAAATATAAGGTGCAGAGTGGGAGAAAATATTTGTGAATCACAAATCTGACAAATGACTTATATCCAGAATATATGAAGAACCCTTGAAACACAACATTAATAATCCAATTTAAAAACTGGCAAAAGAACAGACACTTTACCAGAGAGGATATGTGAATGAAAGATCAGCATGTGAAAATATGTTCAACATCATTAGCCATTAAGAAAATGCAAACTAAAACCATGATGAGATATCACACCTATTAGAACAGCTAAAATAAAAAATCTAACAATACTAACTGCTGATGATGATGTGGAGAAAATGGATCTTTCATACATTCCTGGTGGGAAGGTAAAATGTTCAACCACTCTGGAAAATAGTTTGACAGTTTCATGTAAAAATAAACATATACAACCGAGTTGACAGTTTCATGTAAAAATAAACATATACAACAGAGCAATCAAGCTCTGAGCATTTATCCCAGAGATGTGTAAGCTTATGTTCACACAAAAACCTGTATACGAATGTTCTTAGTAACTTTATTTATAATAAAAAACTGGAAACAATCTAAATGTCTTTCAACGGGAGAACGGATAAACTGTGGTACACTTATGGAATATTGCTTGGCAATGAAAAGGAATCATTGATATATATGCAACAACTTGAATGAATTTCAAGGACACTAAGTGAAAAAAGCCAATCTCCAAAGACTTCATACTTTATGATTCATTTATATAACATTCTTAAAATGACAAAATTATAGAGAAGGATAACAGATCTATGGCTACCAGGGGTTAGGGATGTAGGAAGAAATTTTCTTTGTGTTGATGGAACAGTTCAGTATCTTGACTATAGCAGTGGCTACACACATCTATACTTGTGATAAAATTGCATAGAACTATCTAGAACACACACACTTGAGTGCATGTAAAAACTGGTGAAATGTGAATAAGATCTGTAGTCTAGTTAATAATAGTGTTTCAATGTTGATTTCCTTATTTTTATATTGTACTATATATGATTGTGTTGTTAATTACTTGACTATATACATTTGTCAAAACTCATTAACTATAGACTTAAATTGGTGATTTTATTATATCTAAATTATACCTCAGAGAGATCATTTAAAAATACAAAATAATAAATACCACGGTCACCTAAAAAGAGACAAAAGGAGGAAGGAAAGGAGGGAGGGAGGATGGAAAAAGAACTTGGAGGTAACAGAAACTATACAAGGCAAAGAAAATTAAAACCATACACACCACTATCATTCATATCCTCAGAGAGATAGGAGAAGGTATTGACTCTATGCAGTAAAAATAGGGTGGAAAAAAAAGGAACTAATGAATTAGAACTATGACAGCAGATTTGAAAAACACAATAGAAGGGCTGGAAAGTTTAAGTTGAAGAAATCTCCCAGAAAGTAGTACAAAAAGAGAAAAATGAAAAATAACAGAAAGATAAAATTAGAGGACTCATTTAAGAGATACAAACATCCAAGTGATGAAAGTTCCAGAAGAGGAAACAGAGAAAACAGAAGGAAGAGGATCAACAAAATACTTCAGAAAAATTTCCCAGACCCAAAGGGAAACTTTCCAGAGCGAGATAGCCCATCAAATGCCCAGCACTATGTACCCACTGTGAAATTCAAAACTTTGGGGACAAAGAGAAGATTCTAAAAGCCTCCCCAAAGTACTGGCTCCTGTTAAATTTTAGGAATTTTGGGCCGGCCGAGTGGCACGTTGGTTAAGAGTTGGCTTGGGACACCAGCTCTGAGCAGCAGGGCCCTGGTTCAGATCCCACATGAGGGCCAGTGACACTGCCCTCTACAGCTAAGATGGTGAACAACAGCTCGACCTGGCGCTGGGCTGCCGTGATTCGCCG